>NW_026883411.1:0-49198 GCF_032173495.1 Musca vetustissima
CTTAATAGGTTCCAAATCTCTCCACCAAAAATTATGAATATAGGTCCATTTTTTCGGATAGCCCCCATATAAGGGTACCACCAATTTTCGGTATTTGGGGGTTCTTGTTTATATTAAAATATTTATCTGATTTGTTCCGCGTTTTGAGTTTGGTTCTAAGACTCTGTTGTAATCATTTCACCTGCGGAGGATAGCGATATAAAAAATTAGAATGTAAGGTTCGATAATGATTTATAGCCGCATTTAGACCTAGTCTCTGTGTGGAGGTTCCAGAAGAATTGGACCAATTTTCACCATCTTCGAATATTAACTAAATTTGGATGAAATCTAAATTTTCTGAAACGAATTTTGTCCAAAGAAACATGGGTCTAGAACGACATTGAGGCACACTTTCACCGTGATAAAGTGTATACACCCTCATTAACCATAATGCTGAGGGTATAATTATCCATTATAAATAAATATTAAATAAATTTCTGAAATTTGTATTAAGATTTACACAATAATTTACATAATTTTTAGAAATGTTTGTATAGGTCCAGTTTTTGGTATATTCCCTATATTTTCATTTCTAGTACCTGTCAGTATATCTATGGTGGAGGGTATCCAAAGTTCGGCCCGGACGAACTTAACGCTTTTTCACTTGTTTTATATTAATATAGTTATCTGATATGTGCCGCGTTTTGAGTTTGGTTCTAAGACTCTAGTGTAATCATTTCACCTGCAGAGGATAGCGAGGTAAAAAATTAAAACGTAAGGTTCGATAATGAACTATAGTCGCATTTAGACCTAGCCTCTGTGGAGGTTTCAGAAGGAGTGGACCGATATTCCCCATCTTCGAATTTGAATTATCAATTAAAAATTTCTGAAATTTGTATTATGGTTTACATAATCCGATTTTAGACATGTCGGTATAGGTCCACTTTTTGGTATGTTTCCTTTATTTTCATTTCTAGTACCTGTCAGTATATCTATGGTGGAGGGTATACAAAGTTCGGCCCGGCCGAACTTAACGCTTTTTCACTTGTTTACATTAAACTGGTTTTTACACCATATTGGATTTGGGAAAAATTACTGACTCATACCAATGCATAATATAATTGGATTTTTTGGAAAATTTGGAAATTTTTTGGAATCCTTATTACATATAAATTACATACATCAAATACAAAGCGTTTATATATAAATTATGGCGCAATTTTCGGCGTTATAATTTACCGACACATACATATTTTCTGGAACTCATACTATTTTACATCAATACATAATCGCCATATTAAGATTTTTTGGCGGAATTTTTCGGCGTCGTACTTTACATTTACATATTTTCTGGAGATACATACTACTATATATTAATACATAATCGCCATATTACGATTTTTGGTGGAAAATTTGGCGTCATCACAAAACATAAAATTTTCATGAAATCCATTTGTTGAACAAAAATAATTGAGGTTATAAAAACTTATATTGGCAACCTTAATTAATTTATTGTAACACTTGGATATTCATGACACTAATATTGAAAATTTTTTTGAACAAAATTTTTTATTGGCTTTTTTGGAAAAATACTGATTTGCGTCAAGAATATTTGTTAATTACAACAAATATTTGAACAGAAAGTTTAACCTCTAAAACTTTTTGTCTTTGCTACAAACTAAAATCCTCCTGCAAGCGGAATTTTAAGCGATTTTAGACATCGTTGAAAACTTTTAAACATTTTTTGGATAAATTCTTCGAAACTTTAATTACTTTGGAAAAAACTTAGAACCTTTTTTGCAACCCTACATACAACGTGAATTACAAAACACCATTTAAATTTCTGGACAACTTTGTGGATTTTTTAACCTTTTTTGGAAAAAAATTAAAAAACTTTATTTCGTATCGCAACCCATCGAACAATTTGGGTTGGAATTACCCAATTAAATTTTTTTGGAGATTTTTTTTCGATATTTTTGTAATTTTTGGATTATACTCACAAAACTTTTTACAACCCAACACACATTTCTTATTGGAAACTATTACTAAATTTCTCTTGAGAATTTTATTCGAGAATTTAACTGTTTTGGATTTTGAACCCACATTGACAATTTTTAAATTGCTAAATTTGCATAATTCTCGTTTGGTGGACAGACAGAGTTGCTTGATAAACGTTTTGACGTTTTTTTCTCTACATTTGGAAATTTTTCTGAAATTTATTGGATTGGCTTTTTTAATATTGTCTTTGAACTGGATCAACAAATTAACAAAGTCAAAGTCATTTGTCTCAAATATTTTTTTTCTCTTCTTTCTTTCCACTCAACTCACTCGTAATTCAAAGAACACACACTCAGACTCAAAAATTCACTTTGTCCTTGGTCAAATAATTTGGGAATTAACTTCAAAATTTTACTCTGTAAAATTATTTGAAAACGTTTTTTGAACCCATAATAACTTACTTCCTCGAGATTTGAGCAACTTTATCATATTCTTGAAAGGCAAAAATTTGTTATAGAGTCAAACGCTCAACATTATCAAGATGGAAAAACGTATGCGTGAAAAATTTGCAAACTGCGTAAACGATTTGCAGGATTTTGCTTCAATTTTCTCAATTGCAAAAACAGATGAGGACGTACATTCTTTGGAGGCTACAAGAGTGGAGCTGAATTCATTTTATGATCAAGTGAAGCGAGCGTATGTGGAGTGCAGGGATCATGTTCCAGAAGCCGATGAGAAACCAATAGACAAAAATAAACTGAGAACACATTATTTGGAGGCAATTGACACTTATAAAAAGGCGATAAGTTCAATTAATGGACAAATCCAGACAATTAAGCAGCAATTGGAGGAAAAAACCTAACGGGAGTCTCAAATGGAGCAGAAACTGAACACAGAAGCCGATTTTGCCCCGATATCTAGATTACCACCATGCGATACCGACTCTTTCAAAGGAGCATACAATGCTTGGCCAACATTCCGGGATTTATTCACTGCAATTTATATTCAAAATTCAAAATTGAGTAATGTGGAAAAACTGTTTCATCTTACTCAAAAGACAACAGGAGAAGCACGAGAAATAATAAGCCATGTTCCTTTAACAAATGATGGATGTGGGTTGGCTTGGAAACTTCTAACGGATAGATACGAAAATCGAAGGGTGCAAGTGAACGAACAAATAAAAATACTGTTTAATTTGCCAAATGTTACCACAGACTCTAGTTCGAGTATTGAAAAATTACAAAGAGCAGTTACTAGTTGCATACAGACTTTGGAAACATTAAAAATTGAAGTATCTGGATGGGATCCAATTCTTATATACCTATGTTCCAGTAAACTTCCCAGATCTTTTCTAGAAGATTTTGAAAATTCACTTGAAGACTGCAAAACTTTACCATCATGGGATGATTTTAACAAATTCTTGACGCACAAATTTAAAACTTTGGAATCCGTTGGGAACATTAAATCAAGTTTTTCAAAATATGGCCAAGGAAAGTCGGATCCAAACAACAGGATGAAATATACCAACAGTTTTCAAACAAACATTAATCAAAACCCTGAAAATCCAAGGAATAAAAACAAACCAAATTATTCTCAGCAACCCAAACAAACTTACCAAAATATTTGTCAACTTTGCAAAGCAAATCATTTTATTCGAGATTGTCCACAATTCCAAGCAAAAAATGTGAATGACAGAATTCACGTTGTGAAAATGTCTCATTTATGCTATAATTGCCTATCTTCAAATCACGGAGTTAAGGAATGCAAGAGTCGTTTTGGCTGTAGGAACTGCAGTCAAAGACACCACACTTTGCTACATAAGGAAACGGAAACCCAACTTGCAATACAACCCCTAGATAGAGATGAAGCACGCCCTAGTACAAGTGCTGCAGCTCTTACCACACTTATACAGTCCACATCGAACAAAAAACCAGAAAATATTACAACATTAACTCTGCAGGATAAAGGAAATAATCCAACAAATCCCAGAGCGGGCAGTTTTATAATGCAAGAGCAATTATTAATTCTGGATCTCAGTCATCTTTTATAACGGAAAAATTGAAGAATCGATTGAATTTACCAACAAAGCGAAATCTCGTACATGTTACAGGAATAAATCAACTTATTTTGGAGACTTCTGCTAAATCATGCCTTTTTACATTACGTTCAAGTTTAGAACCCAACTTTAAATTGGAAGTTTGGGCACCTGTATTAAAGTCATTACCCTCAAATTTACCACCTTATAACTTGGATAAAAATCAACTTAGAGATGCTTCAACTTTGGATTTAGCAGATCCTAAATTTTATATAAGCCAACCAGTAGATCTTCTAATTGTAATGGATATTAGCCCACTTATATTTACTATGGGAGCTCCCATGAAGTCAATTGGAAGTTTGCTGGCACAAAGAACTGCTTTTGGATGGGTTATTGGCGGACCATTAGCAGATAGTACACAAAATAAGAGACAAATTACACATTGCAATACTATTTCATTGGAGAAAATACTCACACGTTTTTGGGAGGTGGAAGAGACCCCAAAACAGGTTTTGAGGTGTGTACTGCGAACAAAATTACATCGAAACCACAAAAAGAAATCAAGATGGCCGATACATTGTTACCCTCCCCTTTAAAAAATGTGAAGAACTTGGAGATTCTAGAAATATTGCACTTGCTCAATTTTATAGGATGGAAAGAAAACTTTTGAAAACACCTGAAATCAAAGAGGTTTATGACAAAACCATCCTAGAATATCTCGAGTTGGGACACATGAGGAAGATTTCCCAAAATTATATTAACAAAACTCCAAATTACTATTTACCCCATCATGCAGTTATAAAACCTGAGAAAATTACTTCAAAACTTAGAGTGGTTTTTAACGCATCAAGTCCCACATCGAACAAAAAGAGCTTGAATGATAATTTATTTGCGGGTCCAATTTTACAACAAGATATTATTTTGCAAGTTTTGAAATGGAGATTTTTCAGATATGTTTTCAACGCCGATGTGACCAAAATTTATCGGCAAATATTTTTAAACCCCAACCAAACTCAATTTCCAAGAATTTTGTTTCGAAAATCGCAGTTTGATCCAATAGAGGACTATGAATTACTTACAGTCACTTTTGGAGTAAACTGTGCGCCGTTTTTGGCACTACGAACACTCATGCAATTGGCAGAAGACATAAAAGATATGTACCCATTAGCATCAACAATAATTTCGGAAAATTTATATGTCGACGATGTGTTAGCTGGAGGACACACAATACAAGAAACTATTACTTCTCGAAAACAACTAATAGCTGCCATGGAATCTGCAGGATTCGAATTAATGAAATGGGCGGCAAATGACTCACAAATTATTGAAGATTTATCAGCCGAAAAATTGCTCCCAGTAAACTTTCTGGACATTTCTGAGGATGCATCTACGAAAACTTTAGGCATTCGGTGGAATATATCATGGAAAACATGGAAAACAGAAATTTCGATACAAAACGGGAAGTACTTTCTATCATAGCAAAATTATTCGATCCTTGTGGTTGGCTAGCCCTAATTGTTGTACTAGCTAAACTCGTTATGCAGCAAGTGTGGCTGGATAAAATAAACTGGAACGACATTTTAAAACCCATTACCATGATAAATTGGAAAAATTTCCTAAAAATTCCAAGATGGATTCATTACTCTCCAAGCAGCAATATTGAAATACATGGATTTTGTGATGCTTCGGAGAGTGCTTATGCTGCCGCATTATATATTAGAGTGGAGAAATCAAACAACGAAATAGAAACGTTCCTTTTGACTGCAAAAACAAGAGTCGCCCCTATTAAAAAAATCTTTTTTCCAAGGTTGGAATTATGCGGAGCTGTTTTACTGTCAAAATTGACAGCCTCAATACTAAAAAACCTTCAAATTTCAAATTTTTCTGTACAATATGGGACAGATTCTACTATAGTTCTTGCATGGCTAATGAAACCCCCATGCCATTGGTCGACTTTTGTCGGAAATCGAATATCTGAAATCTTAGAAAATGTTGGAAATGAAAACTGGAGACATGTGGATTCAGAAGATAATCCAGCGGACATTGCGAGCCGCGGTTGCCCACCTAGCGAATTAATTAAACACCAATTATGGTGGAATGGACCGCATTGGTTGAAATTACCAAAAAATAATTGGCCTTCACATGAAATTATTGAAGAAACTAATATTGAAGCAAAAACAGTTAGGGTTTTGGCAACAAACATTGGGGAAGACCCATTAAAGAATTTCTCCTTTCTATCGAAAGTTTACCGTACCTATGCATAAATTTTGAGATTTCGAAGAAATACTGGAGAAAATAGACGAAATTTGAGAATTACATCTCCAGAACTTACTGCGGAAGAAATCCATGAAGGCAAAAGAGCTGTCATAATCAGCACACAAAAATTCTACTTTCCAGCTGAATATGACTTATTACAAAAAGGATCTCGAATATCATCAAGCAGTACTTTATTAACATTAAACCCTTTTTTAGACTCGAAGGGTATTATGCGAGCAAATGGTAGATTAATACAGTCGCCAGTTCTCACCTACAATGAGCGCCACCCTATTATTTTGCCGTACAATGCTAAATTAACACAATTACTTGTTGAATTTACACACAAAATAACATTACATGGTGGAAACCAACTCATGACACGAGTCTTAAGATCTGAATTTTGGATATTCAGACTAAAACCCTTGGTCAAAAAGGTCATCCACAACTGCAAACCATGCGTATTATACAAAAGTCAATCACAAAGACAAATAATGGCATCTTTGCCCCCAGAAAGAACCTTACTTTCACGCCCATTTAACAATACTGGAGTCGATTTCGCCGGCCCATTTAACATTAAAAACTTTACCGGAAGAGCTTGTCTAATAACTAAAGGATACGTTTGCGTCTTTGTCTGTTTCGCAACAAAGGCCATACATTTAGAAGCTACTAGCGATTTATCAACCCAATCATTTCTTGCAGCATTTTCCCGCTTCGTTGGCAGACGGGGCTGTCCATCATGTATATATTCTGATAATGGAACGAACTTTGTCGGAGCTGCTGAAATCATTAAAAAGGATAGACTCCAATTTTTCAAAAATTTACAAAATTCTGTCATCCAACACAATATTCAACACAATCTCAGTTGGAAATTTATTCCTCCTGGGGCACCTCATATGGGCGGTCTATGGGAGGCCGGCGTCAAATCTTTTAAAATACATTTGCGAAAATCAATTCCGAAAATGAACTTTACGTTTGAGGAATTTTGTACTATTTTAACACGAATTGAATCATGCTTAAATTCTAGACCCTTGAGTCCAGCTGGTGAAGATCCAAATGATTTTTCTCCGCTGACGCCAGGTCACTTTTTGATTGGCACGCCAATTCTTGCTCCACCCGAACCTGATTTTTCCGATGGTGACTTAACTCTAGCCAACAGATGGAAAAGACTTAAAATAATTTCCCAACATTTTTGTCAAAGATGGAAATCAGAATATCTCAGAGAGCTACACCGTAGAACAAAATGGAAATATGAGAAGGAAAATCTGAAGGAAGGGGATTTGATAGTCATTAAAGACGATAGACTCGCTCCGACTGAGTGGAAAATGGGTAGAATAGTTAAAACATATCACGGAATAGACACTAACGTACGGGTTGTTGACGTACGTTAGTGTCTACTGGAGGAACGATAACTCGGCCCATATCAAAAGTCGTCAAATTGTTTTCCGACTGACTAGTCGGTCCCCCCTTTACAAAAAACCTTGGTACTCTCCTCTCACTCTTTTCAGACATGGCAGCCTACTTACAAGACCGTGATTGGCAACCAGAGAACCGAAGCCATCGTCCGGCCCGGCGTCAGCAAAACCCCAGGTCGGTGGACCGTCAACGCCGAGAAGATGAGCGAAGCAGATCATCCCAACGACGCCAGCAACGAGATGACAGACGTGAACGCCCCAGCCATTGGCAACACGCTTGCGGTCTATGCCAAGAAGACCACGCCTTAAGTTCGTGTCGCCGTTTCCTGAGCCTCTCACCATACCAACGATATGAGACGGTAGAAAGAAGGAGTTACTGCAGGAACTGCCTAGCCAGAAGCCACCTTGCCCCAGATTGTTCATCTCTAATGAGCTGCCACAAATGCGACATTCGCCACCACACCTTGCTTCATGGCGCCCCTCAAATCGACGAACCTATGCCAACCATCCCCGATGTTATCGTAAAATTTACTTGGGATCTGGTGTTTGTACCAACAGCAATGGTACGGGTGGTGGCGGATGGCAGCGAATCATATGCAACACTGAGGGCTCTGATCAATCAAGCCTCCGTAATGTCCAGAATATCATATTCCTCCTTCAGACGTCTGGGGTTGAGGTCCTTCCTGCACAAAGGGAGAAGATTCTGTTCATTCAAAGTTATGAGTCGGAATATGAACGACAATTGGGCATTGAAGGTTAGCGCGCTGATAACCAATGAACTCCCCTACCGACCATACGAGGACCCCATAATAGAAGACCCTACTAAAGATTTCCCTACAAATAGGCTGGCAGATGTCGATCCACGAGGCAATACCCCCATCGAGTTGGAGCTAGGCGGCGACACGTACTCAGCTATAGGCCGCGAAGGCCGGATGTTTACTGGGCTGGGTGATGTGTACGGGTATGAAACAGCAGTGGGATTTGTCATCTCTGGACCCATTAAAAACCTCGAGAGGAGCTAGAAGATCTCACTCATTCACGGAGGGGGAGAATGTTCGGTCAAAGACCTTCATAATTTTTACAGCGGTAACATTTGCCCACCACTGTATGTTGTTTTTCAATTTTTAAAGACTAGCGGTACATATGTAATAGGCATATACCATTTTTAGTACTGCTTGCCGCTTTGCTGCTTTCCAAAAATCCTGGAAAACATAATTAAGGCTTATAAGGTGATGGAAGCAGCAAAGCGAACCAGTCTGAATCGTGATCTCGACTTAAAATCTCCCCCTGTGAAAGTGATTATTTACACAATTACAAAAACATACATAAGAGAACAACATTTTTAAAATACACAACAAGAATTACAACTCACAAAGAAACTTAAAATTTTGAATTATATTAAATATACACAAAATTAATCAAAACAATTGTACAACACATGAATTACATAAAATTATAAAACACACTTGAATTACAAACAGAACACATATTAAAAACAAAAGTGAAAACATTTACTAATACAATTTGTTAATTTAACAAAAACATAAACAAAGTTAAAAAACACAATTTGTACAAATAAATACACAAAATTGCACATGAAATTACATATAACACATAAATTTGCACAAACATAAAACAAACAAGAAAAAATACAGAATTGTGAACATATACACGAATTACAAACACACATTAAACTAAATTTACACATACCACATGTACATAGTATTTACAACACAATAAATTCCCCAAAAAACAAAGAAAAAACAAATCTTTTAATGTGTTGTTGAGTCTCTCTTTGTCACTATTACCTGTATGACTATTTGGATTTGTAGCGTGATAGTGGATGAGTTCTTTATCCAAAAATTCTTTTATTGTGATTGTGTTAAATTCGTTATCGCAAATTTTTGGGGTTTTCCTTTTAATGCTATGAATTCTTGGATTTTGTTAGTGATTGTTATGTTGTATGTATGTAGCATGTTTTGAAAATTTGTCTATGAACACGATAAAATACTGTTTGCTATTTACGTATGTATCTATATCAATTATTTCGTTAATTGTCTTGGGGGTTTCTGTGAAACTGAACATATTTTTAATTGGGTTTTGATCGTATTTCCCTCCACGGTATATCTAACAGTTGTTTATGATTTTGCAGATTTGAGTTTTGAGGTCTGGGTTATATACGATCGATTTCAGTTTTTCATATGTTGCCGTTATGCCACAGTGTCCGCTTTCCTTTTTATGAAATAGAGCGATCTGTGTTTTTAATTCGTCTTCGGATTCTATATTCCTTGCAATTTTTGTGCATTTAACGAATTTTATATAAGGATTATCAAAATATTCATTCTCTAAAATTTTATAAACTTGATAACATTCATGGTCACTGAGGTAAGAGTACATCCCTACTTTTCCGTTTGATAGTTCCCTACGTAAAATATCGAGAACATGTCCGTTGGTTATGTCGCTTCTTTCTATGTATATCCTCTTTTTCTCGAATATTGTTGTAACTGTTTCTCTTTTTTCTTCAGTTAGGATAATTTGAATTTTAAATCTGTTAACAACCGTTTCTATAATAGGTACAATGTATCCCAGGTCCTCCTCTTGAGAGTGGACTGTTAGTACTTCTAGTGAGGCGTCTTCGTATTCATCATGTATTGAATTTTCATGCTCAGGTTGTTCCATTTCCATATACTCGTCTGTGTTTTCTTCGTCCTCCCAATGATTTATTTCGTCTTCTTTTATTCGACTTAGGAAATCTTCGATGCAATTGTTTTTGCCTTTTATATTTATTTATTTTATTTATTTATTCAATTCATTCCACACTACTAAAGCCTTCAAGGCCAGTAAATAGTATTAACAATCATAACATTCCAAGTAGAACTTATTAATAAACAACTATATAAATATAAACTAATTACATATAATATGTTATAATATAATTGGCTCCCCAGCCATAACAAAAAAAAAAACAATGCTCAGCTAAATAGATGCAAGTACTGACCACGATAGCAACAAATATAAACAAGATTTTATTAACGAAAAGACAGACTTAGAATATATATTGAATATTATGTGATTCAAAAGAAGAAAATTGAATAATCACCGCTGAAGTTTAAAGTGGTTCATTAGTTTTACTCTGAAAGAATTATTGGAGTGTGAAAAGAGTCTCAGATCGACAGGTAAATAATTCCATATCCTTGCAACACGTATTAAAAATGATTTCTCAAAAGAAGAGTAAAATATCCTAGGTATATAAATTTGTGTACTTCGCGACGAAGATATAAAGCCAAACATATTTGCTAAGGATAGAGGTACACCATGCTTGATTATCTTATAGAAAGTGAATATCAACTTACTAGAAAGAAAATGCTCAAAATCAACTCCCAATAATGTTTTAACATAACCAGATATATGTTCACGTCGTTTTAATCCGTACACAAAACGAGCAATACAGTTTACTATACGTCTTAACTTCACAAAAATTCGATCAATAGTGCCAGAAACCACTTCTAAACCATAACTAACATGGGGCATCAGCAACGCAAATGCTAACCTTTGTTCACCCATGCCGGAAGAAACAAGTTAGAAGAGTACAGTCTTCGAATAGCACAGCAAACTTTGCGTTTAATCCAGTCAACATGTGACTCAAATGAAAGTTTATCATCCAAAAATATACCCAGAATTTTATGACAGCTTACGAAACTGATTCGATTCTGGGCTAAAAAAATATTAATATCATATGCTTGACTACCGAACATAATGGCCTTGGTCTTAGAAGGGTTAATTAAGAGACAATTATCGATACACCATTGCCTAAAACGTATAAGACAAATATTTATTTCCCCTTCAAAATCTGTAGCATATTCACTCTCATCACAAAAGACTAAAAACACATCATCTGCATATATTAGTGGTGTACAGTTAACGTCAGAAAAACACTCAGCAATACTGTTAACATAAAGCACAAAGAATAACGGACCCAAAACAGATCCCTGCGGAACACCACATTGAAGCGGGAGTAACATTGAAGATTCTACATTATAAAAAACAAATTGCGATCAACCACACAAGTAAGATCTAACAAGTTTGCAAGCAGTACCAGAAAAATTGAATTCATTCTTAAGTTTATTCATCAACATTTGGTGAGAAATTGAATTAAATGCTTTAGTGAGATCTAAAGAAACAACTACCGTATTCTTATTAAGATTTGTGTTATGTCTAATCATATCCGTCATATAGAGCAACAACCCTGTAGTACTGTGATTCCTACGGGATGCAAACTGACCATTATATAAATATCTGTTAACATGTGTCAGTATTTGGTTTTTCATAATGTGCTCACACACTTTGGACAACACAGGGAGAATTGATATCGGTCTAAGTCCAACAAATAACTAGAAATATAAGGAAAAACAAGTTTTAAGAATTCCAATGGTATTCCGTCTACACCAACTGCTTTAGATTTAATTTTACCCAGAGCCGTAATAATATCATCAACATCTACACAACTAAAAGAAAAACCAAAGTCAATGTCATCAAATTCAGGAAAATCAGAATTATCAACTTCAGATTCATTTGTAACAAAAGACGAATTAACTGCATTAACATCAATATGCAAGGTATGATCATCTCTACCTAAACATCCTGATACTCTAAGATATCGCCAAAGAGCTGTTGATCCCATAGCATTGAATTTTTTGGAGTAAAACCTCCTACGTTCACGTCGTATAACAGACTTTTATATAATCAATTGAAAATTATATTTTCCTACATTTATTAGCCATCTCTGGAGTCTGGGATCTATACCTTTCCATGTATATTTGGTCATTAACCACTTAAGTCACTTTCCAAATCGAATTCCCTACCAAACAAATAGGGTCTGTAGTACTGCACTGCCCATACAATGGCAAGTAATTCTTTCTCGATTGTTGCGTAGTTGCATTCATGTCTATTAAGGGTTCTAGATGCATATGCAATTGGTTGCCCCTCTTGGGAGAGTACTGCCCCTATTGCGAAGTTACTCGCATCAGTTGTTAATATAAACTTTTTACGGAAATCAAGATATCGCAATATTGACGAGTTAGTAATGAGATCTTTCAGTTTTTCGAATGCGACAATATATGCCGGGTCGTTAACATTAATTTTCTCGTTTTTCTTGCGACATTTTGACATGGGAAATGCAATCTTTGCATAATCCTTTACGAACTTTCTATAGAACTCTGTCATTCCCGAGAACGATTTGATTTGTTTTTCTGTAGTTGGGAGTTTAATTTCATTCTATTTTATTCATTCTATTTCATTATCCTAACTTAATTGTAATTTTACATACTATTTTAATACTAATTTTTACAACTAAGCTCCTCATATTATGTTTACATTAAAATTATTAATTCATATTTAATTCATAAATAAATAAAAAATAAAAGAAAATTTAATTAAAGTAAATAAATTTTAAGTAAAATAATAACTGAAAGAACAAATATAAATCTGCTCCAACATTCTGCCCCCATTGAATGGCTGCAGGACTTCAACACATCAGGATTGGAGCGAGCTTCCTCATTGGCCTCTTAAATGTGCCCGTCCTTGTTCTTACTTCCGCCACCCTGACTTTTCCGTCTTGGCCCTCGGTGACGTTGACGATTCGGCCGGTTACCCACTCTTGAGGTGGCAGATTGTCCCCGTGCACGAGGACTAGTTGACCGACCTCTATGTTGGGCTGGAAATTGTGCCACTTGGCCTTGTCCTGTAGTACTAGGACGTAATCCATCGACAAAGCCCGCCAGAACCTCTGCTTGAGAGCATCTGCCAATGCTTGCAGTACCTCTCCTTGCTGTCACTGTCTTCTCCGACGGATTCTGGCGGCAGCGATCGCAGACCCGCTCCGATTAGTAGGTGCCCGGAAGTCAGAGCTTCTCCGTCGTTGGGATCTGGAGACAGCGGTGCTATGGGGCGACTGTTTAGCACCGCCTCTACTTCTACGAGCACTGTGACCATCTCTTCTTGTGTCAGCAGCACTTTGCCGACAGCTCATAAAAGCAGGAACTTCGCCTGTTTTACAGCGGCTTCCCACAGCCCTCCGAAATGAGACGCCCTAGTTATAATTCCGGAGAAAAACAAAATTCGAACTTAGGTTTTAGAACTTCATTTTTTCGGTTCTGTCTTAAGACTAACTTAACTTGTACTTAATTTGATTTAATTAACTAAATGTTACAAATTTGGAATGTCTGCTCAGCATATTATGCGTTTCGCAATCATGAAATTGAAAACCAACAGAAACTCTCTTTGTTGCTGCCGCTAGTTTCTGTTGTGTTTGCTTATTTGGTATATTTCATTATTATGTGGTTTATGTTTGCAGTGGCGTAGGGATCAATGGGGTACGGATACATAACTCCTCCCCCATTGTCCAAGGATTCTCCTGAATTCGTTCATTAACTTTTATATTTATCGATTTTCGTTTAAAGATATAAATGATAATTGTCATACCAATTACCATCACCACAAATACAACCACGATTAGAGAATATGAGATATTTTGATGTTGGTTTAATTCTTCAATTTTTTCAATATTTTTAGTGTTTATGAGTACAGTATCATTAAATGTTATTTCATTTCTAAATGTTTTGTTGTTTGTGTTAAAATCAAAAATTTTTTCAAACTAATTTTCTTTTTGATTACAAAAAATTTCATTGTGTATTTTGTAATTTTACAGTTTGAGAACATTAAAATATTATTTCCATTTAAGATATTGCTAGTATTTTGTTTACAATTGTTGTTTATAGTCATATTGTGAGAATTTTTGATAATAATAGTTTCGTCATCGAGTAATTCGAATGAAGTATTATTGTTAAATATTGGATTACAATTGTCTTTAAATACACAATTATTTGATAGTTTTAGATATTTTAGAGTTTTATCTTCGTCGTAAGTAAAATATATATTGTTAATATTGACAAACTTTTCTTGTTTTTCTTCTATTTCATAGAACTTCTGGTTAGGTATAGGAACGATAATTTGTACAATGTGTTTTGAATAGTTTATAGGTATTTTTATTGAAAATATTAAACAGTTATTATTAACTTATAGAAATCTATATTGTATTTATCTATTTCTTCAGATGTTAGTATAAAGGGATGGAATATATTGTGTTTGGCAGAGTATATGTTTTCTATTATTTGGTCAACTTTGTTTTCTAAAAATTTTAATTTAATAAATTGTTCATTGAATAACAATTGACTTCTTATCTCCGAGTTTTGTGTTTGGATGGTGTTTATTGCATTATTAATTTTCTTTCTATCGTCTAAAATACTATCTTTATTAAACATAAACTTTCATTGAAATGAGTGTTAATAATTACTTGCTGATGAATTGTTTCTATAATATTATGGTTGTTACTGTTAGAAACGTCTAATTTTTGTATTATATTTTGCCTGTCGTCGTCCATTAGACCAAAGAGCCATTTGTGGGCTGTACCTGTGACATTCAGAAGGCCCCGTTTATTTCTATTACTTGATGACAAAATAGACTTCAATTTTGTTCTAAGGATGTTTATTTGGATGTTTATTATGCCCTTGTAGTTGCTACCTAGGTTTATTGTGTTTTGTTCTAGAGCGTCGACATTGTCAGATATTTCTATTGGTTGTATTACATGTAGGACAATTTTGGTTTCGTTTACAATGTAAATTTCGAATGTATTATTAATGGTATATTCGTTATCGTTGTCAAATGGGGTTATTTTGAAATCCGCTCTCGAAATTGTCGTTTGGGTAATTAGCAATGTTAGCAGGATCACTGTCTGGAATAGGTTCTGATGAGAATTTATTAGGTCTTTAATATTAGATTTATGTATTCCGGTAATTCTGTGTTTTCTAAATTTAGGTTCTTCTTTGTGTCTCACATTCTTATATTTTTTTTTAACCCGACCTGTCTATTTTCTATGTAGGTTTCCCTTATTTTTTCCGTTAATGTGTTGTTGAGTCTTTCTTTGTCACTATTACCTGTATGACTATTTGGATTTGTAGCGTGATAGTGGATGAGTTCTTTATCCAAAAATTATTTTATTGTGATTGTGTTAAATTCGTTATCGCAAATTTTTGGGGTTTTCCTTTTAATGCTATGAATTCTTGGATTTTGTTAGTGATTATTATGTTGTTTCTATCTGGTAGATGAAAGTATGTAGCATGTTTTGAAAATTTTTCTATGAACACGATAAAATACTGTTTGCTATTTACATATGTATCTATATGAATTATTTCGTTAATTGTCTTGGGGGTTTCTGTGAAACTGAACATATTTTTAATTGGGTTTCGATCGTATTTCCCTCCACGGCATATCACACAGTTGTTTATGATTTTGCAGATTTGAGTTTTGAGGTCTGGGTTATATACGACGATTTCAGTTTTTCATATGTTGCCGTTATGCCGCAGTGACCGCTTTCCTTTTTATGAAATAGAGCGACCTTGCAATTTTTGTGCATTTAACGAATTTTATATAAGGATTGGCAAAATATTCATTCTCTAAAATTTTATAAACTTGATAATATTCATGGTCACTGAGGTAAGAGTAGATCCCTCTTTTCCGTTTGATAGTTCCCTACGTAAAATATCGAGAACATGTCCGTTGGTTATGTCGCTTCTTTCTATGTATATCCTCTTTTTCTCGAATATTTTTGTAACCGTTTCTCTTTTTTCTTCAGTTAGGATAATTTGAATTTTAAATATGTTAACAACCGTTTCTAGAATAGGTACAATGTATCCCAGGTCCTCCTCTTGAGAGTGGACTGTTAGTACTTCTAGTGAGGCGCCTTCGTATTCATCATGTATTGAATTTTCATGCTCAGGTTGTTCCATTTCCATATATTCGTCTGTGTTTTCTTCGTCCTCCCAATGATTTATTTCGTCTTCTTTTATTCGACTTAGGAAATCTGCGATGCAATTGTTTTTGCCATTTATATTTATTTATTTATTCAATTCATTCCATAATACTAAAGCCTTCAAGGCCAATAAATAGTATTAACAATCATAACATTCCAAGTAGAACTTATAAATAAACAACTATATAAATATAAACTAATTACATATAATATGTTATAATATAATTGGCTTCCCAGCCATAACAAACAAAAAATACACAAATAAATAGATGCAAGTACTGACCACGATACCAACAAATATTAACAAGATTTTATTAAAGAAAAGACAGACTTCGAATATATATTGAATATTATGTGATTCAAAAGAAGAAAAAATTATGAATGATGAAAATATTCATCATTGAATAATCACCGCTGAAGTTTAAAGTGGTTCATTAGTTTTACTCTGAAAGAATTATTGGAGTGTGAAAAGAGTCTCAGATCCACAGGTAAATAATTCCATATCCTTGCAACACGTATTAAAAATGATTTCTCAAAAGAAGAGTAAAATATCCTAGGTATATAAATTTGTGTACTTCGCGACGAAGATATAAAGCCAAACATATTTGCTAAGGATAGAGGTACACCATGCTTGATTATCTTATAGAAAGTGAATATCAACTTACTAGAAAGAAAATGCTCAAAATCAACTCCCAATAATTTTTCAACATAACCAGATATATGTCCACGTCGTTTTAATCCGTACACAAAACGAGCAATACAGTTTACTATACGTCTTAACATTCTTAAAATTCGATCAAAAGTGCCAGAAACCACATCTAAACCATAACTAACATGGGGCATCAGCAACGCAAATGCTAACCTTTTTTCACCCATACCGGAAGAAACAAGTTAGAAGAGTACAGTCTTCGAATAGTACAGCAAACTTTGCGTTTAATCCAGTCAACATGTGACTCAAATGAAAGTTTATCATCCAAAAATATACCCAAAATTTTATGACAGCTTACGAAACTGATTCGATATTAAAAAATATTAATATCATATGCTTGACTGCCAAACATAATGGCCTTGGTCTTAGAAGGGTTAATTAAGAGACCATTATCGATACACCATTGCCTAAACGTATAAGACAAATATTTATTTCCCCTTCAAAATCTGTAACATATTCATTCTGATCACAAAAGACTAAAAACACATCATCTGCATATATTAGTGGTGTACAGTTAACGTCAGAAAAACACTCAGCAATACTGTTAACATAAAGCACAAAGAATAACGGACCCAAAACAGATCCTTGCGGAACACCACACTGAAGCGGGAGAAACATTGAAGATTATCCATTATAAAAAACAAATTGCGATCTACCACACAAGTAAGATCTAACAAGTTTGCAAGCAGTACCAGAAAAATTGAATTCATTCTTAAGTTTATTCATCAACATTTAGTGAGAAATTGAATTAAATGCTTTAGTGAGATCTAAAGAAACAACTACCGTATTCTTATTAAGATTTGTGTTATGTCTAATCATATCCGTCATATAGAGCAACAACCCTGTAGTACTGTGATTCATACGGAATGCAAACTGACCATTATATAAATATCTGTTAACATGTGTCAGTATTTGGTTTTTCATAATGTGCTCACACACTTTGGACAACCCAGGGAGAATTGATATCGGTCTAAGATCATCATAGCTATGTACAATATTGCCTTTTGGTATAGGGACAACACGAGCTTTCTTCCACAACACAGGAAACATAGAAGATGTTAGAATGCAGTTAATTAAGTCAAACAAATAACTAGAAATGTAAGGAAAGACAAGTTTTAAGAATTCCAATGGTATTCCGTCTACACCAACTGCTTTAGATTCAATTTTACTCAGAGCCATAATAATATCATCAACATCTACACAACTAAAAGAAAAACCAGAGTCAATGTCATCAAATTCAGGAAAATCAAAATTATCAACTTCAGATTCATTTGTAACAAAAGACGAGTTAACTGCATTAACATCAATATGCAAGGTATGATCAACCCTACCTAAACATCCTGCTACTCTAAGAAATCGCCAAAGAGCTGTTGATCCCATAGCATTGAATTTTTTGGAGTAAAACCTCCTACGTTCACGTCGTATAACAGACTTTTATATAATCAATTGAAAATTATATTCTCCTACATTTATTAGCCATCTCTGGATCTATACCTTTCCATGTATATTTGGTCATTAACCACTTGAGTGGTTGTTGGTCACTTTCCAAATCGAATTCCCTACCAAACAAATAGGGTCTGTAGTACTGCGCTGCCCATACAATGGCAAGCAATTCTTTCTCGATTGTTGCGTAGTTGCATTCATGTCTATTAAGGGCATCTGCCAATGCTTGCAGTACCTCTCCTTGCTGTCACTGTCTTCTCCGACGGATTCTGGCGGCAGCGATCGCAGACCCGCTCCGATTAGTAGGTGCCCGGAAGTCAGAGCTTCTCCGTCGTTGGGGTCTGGAGACAGCGGTGCTATGGGGCGACTGTTTAGCACCGCCTCTACTTCTACGAGCACTGTGACCATCTCTTCTTGTGTCAGCAGCACTTTGCCGACAGCTCGTAGAAGCAGAAACTTCGCCTGTTTTACGGCGGCTTCCCACAGCCCTCCGAAATGAGACGCCCTAGTTATAATTCCGGAGAAAAACAAAATTCGAACTTAGGTTTTAGAACTTCATTTTTTTCGGTTCTGTCTTAAGACTAACTTAACTTGTACTTTATTTAATTTAAATAACTAAATGTTACAAATTGGGAATGTCTGCTCAACATATTATGCGTTTCGCAATCATGAAATTGAAAACCAACGGAAACTCTTTTTGTTGCTGCCGCTAGTTTCTGTTGTGTTTGCTTATTTGGTATATTTCATTATTATGTGGTTTATGTTTGCAGTGGCGTAGAGATCAATGGGGTATGGATACATAACTCCTCCCCCCATTGTCGAAGGATTCTCCTGAATTCGTTCATTAACTTTTATATTTATGGATTTTCGTTTAAAGATATAAATGATAATTGTCATACCAATCACCATCACCACAAATACAACCACGATTAGAGAATATGAGATATTTTGATGTTGGTTTAGTTCTTCAATTTTTTCAATATTTTTAGTGTTTATGAGTACAATATCATTAAATGTTATTTTATTTCCAAATGTTTTGTTGTTGTATGTATTAAAATCAAAAATTTTTTCAAAATTATTTTCTTTTTGATTAGAAAAAATTTCATTTTGTATTGTAATTTTACAGTTTGAGAACATTAAAATATTATTTCCATTTAAGATATTGCTAGTATTTTGTTTACAATTGTTGTTTATAGTCATATTGTGAGAATTTTTGATAATAATAGTTTCGTCATCGAGTAATTCGAATGAAGTATTATTGTTAAATATTGGATTACAATTGTCTTCAAATACACAATTTTTTGATAGTTTTAGATCTTTTAGAGTTTTATCTTCGTCGTAAGTATAATATATATTGTTAATATTGACAAACTTTTCTTGTTTTTCTTCTATTTCATAGAACTTCTGGTTAGGTATAGGAACGATAATTTGTACAATGTGCTTTGAATAGTTTATATGTATTTTTATTGAAAATATTAAACAGTTATTGTTGTATAGTAGTACACCCATTTTTATCAGACTTAACTTATAGAAATCTATATTGTATTTATCTATTTCTTCAGATGTTAGTATAAAGGGACGGAAGATATTGTGTTTGGCAGAGTATATGTTTTCTATTATTTGGTCAACTTTGTTTTCTAAAAATTTTAATTTAATAAATTGTTCATTGAATAACAATTGACTTCTTATCTCCGAGTTTTGTGTTTGGATGGTGTTTATTGCATTATTAATTTTCTTTCTATCGTTAGAAACGTCTAATTTTTTATTATATTTTGCCTGCCGTCGTCCATTAGGCCAAAGAGCCATTTGTGGGCTGTACCTACGACATTCAGAAGGCCCCGTTTATTTCTATTACTTGATGGCAAAATAGACTTCAATTTTGTTCTAAGGATGTTTATTATGTCCTTGTAGTTGCTACCTAAGTTTATTGTGTTTTGTTCTAGAGCGTCGATATTGTCAGACATTTCTATTGGTTGTATTACATGTAGGGCAATTGTGGTTTCGTTTACAATGTAAATTTCGAATATATTATTAATGGTATATTCGTTATCGTTGTCAAATGGGGTTATTTTGAAATCCGCTCTCGAAATTGTCGTTTGTGTAATTAGCAATGTTAGCAGGATCACTGTCTGGAATGGGTTCTGATGAGAATTTATTAGGTCTTTAATATTAGATTAATGTATTCCGGTAATTCTGTGTTTTCTAAATTTAGGTTCTTCTTTGTGTCTGACATTCTTATATTTTTTTTAACCCGACCTGTCTATTTTCTATGTAGGTTTCCCTATTTAGATTTGCCTTGTCTATACTTTTCTTTTTTATTCCTTTTATCCGTTCGTATATAGTGTTGTGGTCTACCATAAAGTTTTGTACTTTGAGTGGTGTGCACTTAATATTACTATGGTAGTTATCATTATAGTGTGTAATAGCTTTATGGATTTGTATTATTATTGGTACTTTTTCTTCCAGATTAAGTGTTCTTATTTTTTCCGTTAACGTGTTGTTGAGTCTCTCTTTGTCACTATTACCTGTATGACTATTTGGATTTGTAGCGTGATAGTGGATGAGTTCATTATCCAAAAATTCTTTTATTGTGATTGTGTTAAATTCGTTATCGCAAATTTTTGGGGTTTTCCTTTTAATGCTATGAATTCTTGGATTTTGTTAGTGATTGTTATGTTGTTTCTATCTGGTAGATGACATCATGTAGCATGTTTTGAAAATTTGTCTATTAACACGATAAAATACTGTTTGCTATTTACGTATGTATCTATATCAATTATTTCGTTAATTGTCTTGGGGGTTTCTGTGAAACTGAACATATTTTAATTGGGTTTCGATCGTATTTCCCTCCACGGCATATCTCACAGTTGTTTATGATTTTGCAGATTTGAGTTTTGAGGTCTGGGTTATATACGATCGATTTCAGTTTTTCATATGTTGCCGTTATGTCACAGTGACCGCCTTCCTTTTTATGAAATAGAGCGACGTTGCAATTTTTGTGCATTTAACGAATTTTATATAAGGATTGGCAAAATATTCATTCTCTAAAATTTTATAAACTTGATAACATTCATGGTCACTGAGGTAAGAGTACATCCCTACTTTTCCGTTTGATAGTTCCCTACGTAAAATATCGAGAACATGTCCGTTGGTTATGTCGCTTCTTTCTATGTATATCCTCTTTTTCTCGAATATTGTTGTAACTGTTTCTCTTTTTCTTCAGTTAGCATAATTTGAATTTTAAATCTGTTAACAACCGTTTCTAGAATAGGTACAATGTATCCCAGGTCCTCCTCTTGAGAGTGGACTGTTAGTACTTCTAGTGAGGCGTCTTCGTATTCATCATGTATTGAATTTTCATGCTCAGGTTGTTCCATTTCCATATATTCGTCTGTGTTTTCTTCGTCCTCCCAATGATTTATTTCGTCTTCTTTTATTCGACTTAGGAAATCTGCGATTCAATTGTTTTTGCCTTTTATATAATCAATTGAAAATTATATTCTCATACATTTATTAGCCATCTCTGGAGTCTGGGATCTATACCTTTCCATGTAAATTTGGTCATTAACCACTTGAGTGGTTGTTGGTCACTTTCCAAATCGAATTCCCTACCAAACAAATAGGGTCTGTAGTACTGCACTGCCCATACAATGGCAAGTAATTCTTTCTCGATTGTTGCGTAGTTGCATTCATGTCTATTAAGGGTTCTAGATGCATATGCAATTGGTTGCCCCTCTTGGGAGAGTACTGCCCCTATTGCGAAGTTACTCGCATCAGTTGTTAATATAAACTTTTTACGGAAATCAAGATATCGCAATATTGACGAGTTAGTAATGAGATCTTTCAGTTTTTCGAATGCGACAAGATATGCCGGGTCGTTAACATTAATTTTCTCGTTTTTCTTGAGACATTTTGACATGGGAAATGCAATCTTTGCATAATCCTTTACGAACTTTCTATTGACCCTGTCCCTGCCCAAGAACGATTTGATTTGTTTTTCTGTAGTTGGGACTTTAAGTTTTCGTATTATAGATGTTTTATTTGGATTTGGCTTGATTCCATGAGTAGTAAGGACATGGCCTAAAAATTTTGTTTCTTTTTTTAGAAAGTCGCATTTGTCGACTTGAATTGTTAGATTCGCCTTTCTTAATAGTTTAAAATTTTTTTCTAGGATGTTCATTTGTTCCTCTCAGGATGTGCTAAACACAAGAATATCATCCATGTAGACAACGCAGGTTTTATTTATATGGTATTTTAGGACTTCATTCATCAGCCTTTGGAACGTGGATGGTGCGTTTTTTAGGCCAAAAGGCATTTGGATAAACTCGTGATGACCCGGGTTTGAAATGGGGTTGAAAATGTCGTTTTCTTCCTATCCTCCTCTCTGACTGGAATCTGGTGAAAGTCCTTGGCTAGGGCAAGGGTAGTGAAGTATTGAGATCTACCAAGATTATCCAACAGGGAGTTAAGATTTGGAATAGGATGTTTGTCATCAACCGTAAATTGGTTTAATTTTCGGTAGTCAACAACAAGTCTGTATTTCTTTTTACCGGAGTTATCTAACTGTAATCGGTGATCAAATTTGAAACTTTTTGAAATATCATTTGTTTCTATTGGTTCTAAAGAACATATACTTTCAATTTCGTTTGGATAATTGTATTCTTCAAAAAATAATCAGGACCCCAATATATCGATGTATTGTTGATCGCAGTTTATCTTAATTACGCTATTAAAAAATGTTGGCCTATTATGCCGGAAAATTTTTCATTTGAGCAATCTATTAGCTTCCACTGGAGTGTTCCAGGATACCTGAATTCTCTAGGAAAAGGAGTGGTTACGGCATAATTTACCTTGTTCAATCCATTGCGTGTTTTGTAATAATTATAGAGTTGTTTTTGGAAATTGTTCTTTTAGTAGGTTATTTTTTAGAATGCTGGTAGTTGAACCAGTACCAATTAAGCATCTAATTTTTATACCCTCCACCATAGTATGGAGGGTATATTCATTTTGTCATTCCGTTTGTAACTCATCGAAATATTCATTTCCGACCCTATAATGTATATATACTCTTGATCAGGGTAAAATTCTAAGACGATCTAGCCATGTCCGTCCGTCCGTCTGTTGTAATCACGCTATCTTCTGAAGGAATTGAGATAGGGTGCTGAAATTTTGCATAGGGTTGTCTTTTGTCTGCAGGCAGGTCAAGTTCGAAGATGGGATATATCGATCCACGTTTAGGCATAGCTCCCATATAAGGGAACCCACCAAATTTCGGTATTTTGGGGTTCTTGAGTGCGTTTTTCAGCCGAATTCGCTAAAATTTGGTACAGTGGGTTCTTATTGGGTACTAAGTGTCTCCACAAAAAACGATAAGTATGGGTCCACTTTTTCTGGTAGCCCCCATATAACGGTACCTCCTAATTTTCAGTATTTTGGGGTTTTTGGCCGTATTTTTCCACCGAATTTGCTGTAATTTAGTATTTTGAGTTTTTAGTAGGTACCAATTCTTTCTACTAAAAATTATGTATATAGGTTCATTTTTTCGGGTAGTCCCCATATAGGTGTACCCCCCAATTTTCGGTATTTTGGGGTTCTTGAGCGCGTTTTTCAGCCCAATTCGCTGAAATTTGCTACATTGGTTTCTTATTTGGTCCTAAATGTCTCCATAAAAAATTATGTATATAGGTCAATTTTTTTCCGATAGCCTCCATATAAGGGTACCCCCAATTTTCGGTATTTTAGGTTTCTTGCGCGTTTTTCAACCGAATTTGCTGCAATTTGGTATTTTGTAGTCGTATATGATAACAAATCTTTCTACCAAAAAATATTAATATTCGCCCCCTTTTTGGGGTAGTCCCCATATAACCCCCTTTTTATACCATCCACCATAGTATGGAGGGTATATTAATTTTGTCATTCCGTTTGTAACTCCTCGAAATATTCATTTCCGACCCTATAAAGTATATATATTCATGATCAGGGTAAAATTCTAAGACGATCTAGCCATGTCCGTCCGTCTGTCCGTCCGTCTGTTGTAATCACGCTATCTTCTGAAGGAATTGAGATAGGGTGCTGAAATTTTGCATAGGGTTGTCTTTTGTCTGCAGGCAGGTCAAGTTTGAAGATGGGATATATCGGTCCACGTTTAGGCATAGCTCCCATATAAGGGTACCCGGCAAATTTCGGTATTTTAGGGTTCTTGAGCGCATTTTTCAGCCGAATTCGCTGAACTTTGCTACATTGGGTTCTTATTGGGTCCTTAATGTCTCCACAAAAAATTATAAATATAGGTCCACTTTTTCTGGTAGCCCCTATATAATGGTACCTCCCAATTTTTAGAATTTTGGGGGTTTTGATCGTATTTTTCCGCCGAATTAGCTGTAATTTAGAATTTTGAGTTCTTAATAGGTACCAAATCTCTCTACCAAAAATTATTAATATTCGCCCCCTTTTTGGGGTAGTCCCCATATAACCCCCTTTTTATACCCTCCACCATAGTATGGAGGGTATATTAATTTTGTCATTCCGTTTGTAACTCCTCTAAAAATGCGTTTCCGACCCTATAAAGTATATATATTCATGATCAGGGTAAAATTCTAAGACGATCTAGCCATGTCCGTCCGTCCGTCTGTTGTAATCACGCTATCTTCTGAAGGAATTGAGATAGGGTGCTGAAATTTTGCATAGGGTTGTCTTTTGTCTGCAGGCAGGTCAAGTTCGAAGATGGGATATATCGGTCCACGTTTAGGCATAGCTCCCATATAAGGGTACCCGGCAAATTTCGGTAGTTTAGGGTTCTTGAGCGCCTTTTTCAGCCGAATTCGCTGAAATTTGGTACATTGGGTTCTTATTGGATACTAAATGTCTCCACAAAAAATTATAAGTATAGGTCCATATTTTCTGGTAACGGAACCTCCTAATTTTCAGTATTTTGGGGGTTTTGGTCGTATTTTTCCGCCGAATTGGCTGTAATTTAGTGTTTTGAGTTCTTAATAGGTACCAAACCTCTCTAAAAAAATTATGTATATAGGTCAATTTTTTCGGGTAGCCCCCATATAAGGGTACCCCAATTTTCGGTATTTTGGGGTTCTTGAGCACGTTTTTCGCTGAACTTTGCTACATTGGGTTCTTATTGGGTCCTTAATGTCTCCACAAAAAATTATAAATTTAGGTCCACTTTTTCTGGTAGCCCCTATATAATGGTACCTCCAAATTTTTAGAATTTTGGGGGTTTTGATCGTATTTTTCCGCCGAATTAGCTGTAATTTAGTATTTTGAGTTCTTAATAGGTACCAAATCTCTCTACCTAAAATTATTAATATTCGCCCCCTTTTTGGGGTAGTCCCCATATAACCCCCTTTTTATATTAATATAGTTATCTGATATGTTCCGCGTTTTGAGTTTGGTTCTAAGACTCTAGTGTAATCATTTCACCTGCAGAGGATAGCGAGGTAAAAAATTAGAACGTAAGGTTCGATAATGAACTATAGTCGCATTTAGACCTAGCCTCTGTGGAGGTTTCAGAAGGAGTGGACCGATATTCCCCATCTTCGAATTTGAATTATCAATTAAAAATTTCTGAAATTTGTATTATGGTTTACATAATCCGATTTTAGACATGTCGGTATAGGTCCACTTTTTAGTATGTTTCCTTTATTTTCATTTCTAGTAACTGTCAGTATATCTATGGTGGAGGGTATTCAAAGTTCGGCCCGGCCGAACTTAACGCTTTTTCACTTCTTTATATTAAAATAGTTATCTGATTTGTTCCGCGTTTTGAGTTTGGTTCTAAGACTCTATGGTAATCATTTCACCTGCGGGGGATAGCGTGAAAAAAATTAGAACGTAAGGTTCGATAATGAACTATATCCGCATTTAGACCTAGCCCCGGTGTGGAGGTTTCAGAAGGAGTGTACCGATATTCCCCATCTTCGAATTTGAATTATCAATTAAAAATTTCTAGTATCTGTCAGTATATCTATGGTGGAGGGTATACAAAGTTCGGCCCGGCCGAACTTAACGCTTTTTCACTTGTTTGTTTTCCTATTGTCATTGATACTATTGGTAACATTGCTTTAGAGGCCACGCTAAAAAAATTTACTTCCTCTTGAACTTCTAGTTCCGTTTCTTGGATGGCTTCCACCTCCATGTATGAGGGAGAGTTCGATTGTTGGGTGTCAACGCTCATATGTCAAAGTCTTGTTTGTATATAATCGTTTGTTCTGTGAGCTCTTTAAATTGATTGTGTTTTATGTGTATTATTTTTTTCGTTGCTGTTATTGTAGGTTGTTAGAATTTATTGCGATATTTATCATTCTGATAAAATTTGGAACTAGTGGGTACTTCCCGTTTTTCTTGTTCTGTCTCGCTGTTCTTTCTTGGTACTGATCTGTGGTTATGGTGGATTGTTCTTTTATCATAGAGTAGCCCTAATATTGTGTATTTTAGAATAATGTCTATCATTTTTCCGTCCCCGTTTAGGTGTGCTCTCAATGGTCCGTCTATTTTTCCTATCATGATGTTCGACACACTGAGGTGAGTAGATCTCTGGCCTTGTGGCATCGAAGTCATATATCTCTGCTAGTTCATATTTAGATTTTTTGAAGAAACTAAATAATTCGCTTAAATTGCTTACCTTAACTAGTCTACAAGAGTTGAATATGTCGGAGTATGTTTTCCTGGGTTGCTTTGGTTCCCAATTGTCTGATCAAGTAGGAATAGTTGCCGTTAATTTTTTCGTTGACGATAAGTACTCTATCAGTTTGGCGTTGGAACTGCATAAGATGATTGTATTTTCGGCAGATGATACAAACTGGATGAGGCTGTCTGGCTCCAATGGCTTCAGCCGTCTAAATTGTTCTATGATGTCCCTAGGGGATAAGGTTAAATCATTAGTTTGGTTGTTGTTTGGATGTTGTAGGGTTTGTTGTTGGAGTTGTTGCTGTTGCTCTAGAATCCGTCGTCCTAGTTGAACTATTACTTGCTGGAGTGTGTTGATTTCCTCCTGTGTTTCCTATGTTAAGTTCCTTCATGTTGTCAAGGTTTCGATTTGCGTCAAACTTGTGCATAGATAACAGTAGCTGCTTTATTTATAATATATTTTGATTATTTAAAAGAGTTTTTGTTTAATGTATATACTTTAGCTTTAGCGGAGGTTCTTTTTATTTTATTCTTTAGAATAAAATAACCACGACTGCGCCAGTTATAATTCCGGAGAAAAACTTAAAACTTTTTTTAATTTAATTTTTATTTCAACTCATATACATTTCTTTGGTTATAATTGCCCCTGCGCCAAGTGGCATTAAAAGAGGCTAGGTTTTAGAACTTTATTTTTTAGGTTCTGTCTTAAGACTATTTTAACTTGTACTTAAGGGCCCCCCCCTTTCTGGGGTCAAAATTTTTGTTGATATAATTCGAATCTACACTGATTAAAGAATGTCTCTACAAAATTTCAAGTGAAAATCTCAAGAACTGTTGAAGATATATCCGATTTAGTGTGTCAACATCAAGTGACGGCTAAAGGGTTTCTCAAACTTTAAACGCGTTTTTCTCTAAACATTTTTTTGCGAATGACGGGCACGATAACTCATAAACTAATAATCCAATCGGTTCCAAATTTTGCATCGTTTCTCTGGGAGTGTATAGCTCTCGTATGAACTAGGATAAAGCCAATCGGTGAAGATCTTCCTTATTTTTTAATTTGGTTTTTGGTCAAAAATCGGCGATTTTCCAAAAATATTTTTTCAAAGGTCCACCATTTTGTTAATTTTAGAGCGAAGTCAATAATCCTAGTTCATACGAGAGCCAGACATGTACTCTTTCTAGCACAGTTGGAATTTTCGGATTCCGATGTTCCAGTGAGGAGTTATCATGCCCGCCATCAAAAATAAGGACTTTTCTTTAATTACAAAAAACAACAACAAAACAATAACAAAAATTTTTTGTAAATTTTTTTTCTTCTTTTTTAAATCTTCAATTATATATGTGCAAAGTTACAAACCTTAACAAGCATTGGTATTGATTTACCAGCCCATTGAAAATCTTAAAAAATTCAAATCGAGAATGGGGGGGGTTCCCTTAATTTAATTTAAATAACTAAATGTTACAAAGTGGGAATGTCTGCTCAGCATATTATGCGTTTCGCAATCATAAAATTGAAAACCAACAGAAACTCTTTTTGTTGCTGCCGCTAGTTTCTGTTGTGTTAGCTTATTTGGTATATTTCATTAGTATGTGGTTTATGTTTGCAGTGGCGTAGGGGTCAATGGGGCACGGATATGTAACTCCCTCGGAGGAATGAAGCTGAACTGCACGTTGAACGAGGCAGCGTATTCCTCCACGGTTTCTCGGCCTGCTAGGAACTTCTCCTGGAGCTCCCTCAGCTCTCTGCTGGCTCCCACGAAACTCATCGCGTTGTCGCAGTAAATCCTCTTGGGAGCCCACGCCTCGCAGCAAACCTTTTAAGAAAAAGAATAGAAGCATCAGAATATAAATCAGATACTAATTCTAAGTGAACCGCTTTGGACGTGAAGCAAACGAAGACGGCTATATACAGTTTGGTAGGTGGTCTTCCGCGTATTTTTAAAGTTATATTTACGGGACCACAGAAGTCTACGCATATTATTAAAAATGGACGTAAAGCTCTAACTCTATAAGTGGGAATATTGCCCATTATTTGGGTCATCAGCTTTGGCTTGTAGCGAAAACCACGGATAAAATTCCGAACTATTCGATTACATTCTTCTCTGGCATCGATAAGCCAAATTTGCTCTCGAGACAATGCAACTAAGGCTTTCGTACCAGCATGGCAATTATTAAAATGTAAATTATTTAAATATATTGACACAAAATGATGCTTTTTAGGAAGTAAAAGTGGAAACTTTGTATCATGGGGGAATTGTGCATTTAACGGTCTTCCGCCTACTCTAAGTAGAGAAAATGTCCGCTTACATTCAGTAAAATCGTGAATACATGGTGTCAATTTCTGAATATTGGATTTTAAGCATGTTGACTTTCTTATTTGAGAAATCTCCTTTGAGAAACTCTCTTTTTGAACTGCCTCCCCTAATTTAAGAAACGACCAATTCAATTCTTGAGCTGTAAGACAGATAGATTTGGATATCTTCCGTTTCTTAACTCTATCGACAAATCCGAAAACATATGAAACCACTCTAAGAAGTTTTTATATGAAGAATGGTCATTTATTAATTTCAAATGAATGTTCTCAGAACATTCTTTATCTGTCTTACTATTTGAGGTCAGTAATACTTTGGATTTTCTTATTTCTCCTCAGTCAACTCGAAATGCTTGTTGACTGGCCATTTACATATATCGTCTTATTTCCAATGATTTTTGCTCCTCAGTCAAGTCGAAATGCTTAGACATATCGTCTAACAAAATTTTAGGTCCTTCAAACCATATCGATGATTTAATTTCATCTACACTGCATCCTCTCGACACAATGTCGGCTGGATTCTGTTTAGTTGACACATGACGCCAAATACATTTTTCTGACCATTCTTGAATTTCTGCGACACGATTTGAGACAAATGTGGCCAGAGAAAAAATATGGGTTTTTAACCAGTATAGTATAATTTCAGAATTAGACCAAAAGTATATTTTTTCAACATCAAAGTTCATCATTGGTTTAATTCGTAACCACATATTTGCCATGAGATGTGCTGTTGAGAGCTCTAAGCTCCGAAGAGACATAATTTTGGGGGGAGTTACTTTAGATTTAGCTGTTAGCAGCCTGCAAGATACTCCATTAGAGTCGTGCGAACGAATATAGAAACAACATTCATAGGCACGCATCGATGCATCTGAGAACCCATGAATTTGAATTCTAGATGAAATATTGGTGTTTACGAATCTTGGGATTTGAATCGTATCCAACTTCGAAAGATTGAATTTGAAATCATCCCAGACTGAACTCAAACGCATGGGAATCGATTCATCCCAGTCTAATTTATTAATCCAAAGTTCTTGCAATAACATTTTGGCTTTGGTTATTATTGGACACAAAAGGATGGACAAAATGGGTATTTTAGTAGCTTTCAGATCTTGAAATCCTCCCTCTATCTAAAATCTGAAAACATCATTTCTTGGGGCCCAATGAATTCCCAATGCCCTTGCAGTCTCGGAATCCGAGTGTAACAACTTTTCACTACAAGTTGTCTCATTGAAATCTGGATGATTAGAAAACCATTTTGTTAGATTTAATCCTGCTGAACTTAGAATAGTAGTGACTTCATCTCGAATTGTGTGAAGGCTATTCAAATCAGCAGAGCCAGTAAACAAATCATCCACATAGAAGTCGTTGCTTATAACTTTGGCAACAATAGGAAAAGTCTCTTTGGACCAATCGCTCAAATGGTTTAAGCAACGAATTGCTAGAAATAGAGCGGACGAAGTACCATAAGTGACCGTATTCAATCTGAAAATTTGCAACGGATAACTTTCTTTTTTTGTCTGCAAAGGATCAAATGAAAATCTCTATCTTTTTCGTCGATTAAAACTTGACGATACGTTTTCTCAATATCTGCAGTAATTACGTATTTATGTAAGCGGAATCGAAGTAACGTTGAGTACAACTCTTCTTGAATGGTTAGACCTACCATCAAGAGATCATTGAGTGAAACATGTGAAGATGTTTTACTCGATGCATCAAAAACGAGGTCGGAAAACACATTAATGAGGAATGAAATAATGTGGGTTATTAGGAATTTTATTGTTCGTATTTTCCTTTTTGCAAAATAGTCAGGCTTAATCCCAGTTTGTTGTTTTTATAAAAAAAAACAACTATTTATTAGTGGGGAATGTATGGCATTGTCCGACGAGGGGTAAGGCAGGGAAGACTATAGTTTCGGATCTCGCCACTGATAGTCATCAGTTCCCTTAGTTTTTTGTTGGGATATTCTCCCCAGAAGCTATTAATAGCTTCTTTACAAAAAACCTTTCAAACCCAAATGTCTCTTGTGACAGTTCGAAGTTCTTACGTTACCAGCGATACGACCCCAATGAGAAGTTCGTTTCGTTGGCGCCTGACTTCGTGGTCAACAAGGCATTTACAGACAACTACAATACATTTCCCACTGCTATGTGTCGTCACTTTGTGACGAATGCACATAACGTTGTTGTTGGTATTGCTAGTTAAAGCAATAAACCAAACAGTATGACCGTGCCTCGTCTACAACTTCAGTAGTGTTTGGCGGGTTATTTGGGATACCATTTGTATTTTGTTTTTGCAAAATAGTCAGGCTTAATCCCAGTTTGTTGTTTTTATAAAAAAACAACTATTTATTAGTGGGGAATGTATGGCATTGTCCGCCAAGGGGTAAGGCAGGGAAGACTATAGTTTCGGATCTCGCCACTGATCCTCATCAGTTCCCTTAGCTTTTTGTTGGGATATTCTACCCAGAAGCTATTAATAGCTTCTTTACAAAAAACCTTTCAAACCCAAATGTCTCTTGTGACAGTTCGAAGTTCTTACGTTACCAGCGATACGACCCCAATGAGAAGTTCGTTTCGTTGGCGCCTGACTTCGTGGTCAACAAGGCATTTACAGACAACTACAATACATATCCCACTGCTATGTGTCGTCACTTTGTGACGAATGCACATAACGTTGTTGTTGGTATTGCTAGTTAAAGCAATAAACCAAACAGTATGACCGTGCCTCGTCTACAACTTCAGTAGTGTTTGGCGGGTTATTTGGGATACCATTTGTATTTTGTTTTTGCAAAATAGTCAGGCTTAATCCCAGTTTGTTGTTTTTATAAAAAAAAACAACTATTTATTAGTGGGGAATGTATGGCATTGTCCGCCAAGGGGTAAGGCAGGGAAGACTATAGTTTCGGATCTCGCCACTGATCCTCATCAGTTCCCTTAGTTTTTTGTTGGGATATTCTCCCCAGAAGCTATTAATAGCTTCTTTACAAAAAACCTTTCAAACCCAAATGTCTCTTGTGACAGTTCGAAGTTCTTACGTTACCAGCGATACGACCCCAATGAGAAGTTCGTTTCGTTGGCGCCTGACTTCGTGGTCAACAAGGCATTTACAGACAACTACAATACATTTCCCACTGCTATGTGTCGTCACTTTGTGACGAATGCACATAACGTTGTTGTTGGTATTGCTAGTTAAAGCAATAAACCAAACAGTATGACCGTGCCTCGTCTACAACTTCAGTAGTGTTTGGCGGGTTATTTGGGATACCATTTGTATTTTGTTTTTGCAAAATAGTCAGGCTTAATCCCAGTTTGTTGTTTTTATAAAAAAAACAACTATTTATTAGTGGGGAATGTATGGCATTGTCCGCCGAGGGGTAAGGCAGGGAAGACTATAGTTTCGGATCTCGCCACTGATCCTCATCAGTTCCCTTAGTTTTTTGTTGGGATATTCTCCCCAGAAGCTATTAATAGCTTCTTTACAAAAAACCTTTCAAACCCAAATGTCTCTTGTGACAGTTCGAAGTTCTTACGTTACCAGCGATACGACCCCAATGAGAAGTTCGTTTTGTTGGCGCCTGACTTCGTGGTCAACAAGGCATTTACAGACAACTACAATACATTTCCCACTGCTATGTGTCGTCACTTTGTGACGAATGCACATAACGTTGTTGTTGGTATTGCTAGTTAAAGCAATAAACCAAACAGTATGACCGTGCCTCGTCTACAACTTCAGTAGTGTTTGGCGGGTTATTTGGGATACCATTTGTATTTTGTTTTTGCAAAATAGTCAGGCTTATTTCCATTCGTATTTTCCATTATTGTATAATAAATGTGATGTCTGAGAAAGTTTTCTTTCCAATGCCAGAAACCTCCTTTTGGCTGTTTCAAATGACGAACCCAAAAGTTTCACATCTTCTTTGAAAGGTAAAGACACTTGAAAGCGTCCTGACGATAAACGTCGAACATATTTTTGGAAATGTTCCTCACATTTCTGATGTTCCTCAGACCGAATTTTTTTCCAACTCCCAGAATTTCTTTACAATTGCATCAATAGTTTCTTCATTGTCTATGCAACATTCAAGTGACATACACTTGAATTTGATCCCTTTGACTCGTCGTATTTGCCTTCTACGATCCAGCCAAGAGAAGTTTTTTGCAGAACCGGATAACTCGGACTCTATTTGATTTGGCCTACACAAAGAGGTTCGAAGAAAACTTCAGCGCCATGTAATAAATCCACTTTACGAGGTTCATTGGAAATTAGGGTCTGCCAGTTCTATATTCCTAGGAATATTCCAATTATCAGCGAAAATTCTGTTATCAGGTTGAAGATTTGTTATAGAACTCAATAACCAGAATGTAGATGAGAATTGGGTTGAATTGAGTCTCGACATCACAGACAATTGAACTTTATTTTTGGAAATGGAAATTCCTTCCGAAAAGCCAGTTAAATTTAATCTGCCACTTTCCCGTTTTATTTTAAGCCTTTGTACCAAGTCCTCCGTTATCAAATTTGGTTGAGAAACGGAATCTAAAAGAGCTCTAGCCAGAATATATTTTCCTGAGCTACTACGGACCTTTACTAATGCTGTCGCCAACATTACACCTTCATACGACGATGAATAGTTGACCGAAGCGCTAGCCGTAGAAGGCTGCTCTTGATCAGAAGCGTATCGATGTAGTAAGAAATTGTGTGAACCACCGCATACTCTAAACTTCACTACTGAATTGCATTTGGCAACAGTATGATCTTTTTTGAGGCAATTAATGCAAGCAGGGACATCTTTAATGAACTCCAATCTTTGGAGAACTGGTACGGCAGTGAAGGAAGTACAATTATTTATATTATGCTGTAAAGATCTATAGAACACGCACTTTTCAGAAGATGGTTTCTGTTTAGAAACTGAAAGTGACATTTTAAAGCTTCTTTTAGGCTGATTATCAAACTTTGGCTTATTAATTTTGGGTCTTGCACCAGAAGATTCTTCATTCTCGAAATCAAGCTGTTCTTCCCATTTGGATTTAGTGATTGTATCGACCTTTGACATAACTAAATGAATTAAAATGACATTCGTAATCTTTTTATCGTCACCAATAGACAACAGCGAATCATAAATGGCAGAAACTGTTACGCAAAGCAGAAGGTTTAGGGATCTCAGGAAGATAGAAAAATCTAGCAATATTATCGAAAAATATCACAAAACCATTATCATAAACCTTTTTAAGACTAGCTAATGCCTTGGGAAAATTTTCTTCAGAAATCTGAAATGCTTTTACAGTACCGGGAACTTCAACGGACAAGCATGAAATTAAATGATTGAGTTTTTATATGTCTATTAATGTCGGATCTGTGTGAACAAAATTTTCAAAAAGACTCATAAAATTTTTATATTTGGAATATTTTCCGCTAAATTTAGGCAATTTCATATTTGGCAATCTCGATTGTTGTCTATTTTTAGATAAAATTCTAAAACATAGGGACTTTGCCATAACGCATAGGTCTTCTAGTTCACCTCGATCATTATTATCGGGATCTATAATATCAAGTTCGGATTGCAATCTCATTGCATCATCAATATATTTATTAAGAATGTCTTAGCGACATTCTAATTCAATTGTATTGAACGAAATTCTTTTTTCTCTGAAAGAAGTTTTAATTCCTTCAATATTTTCAATTACCTTTTCTTTCTGTTGTTTAATGTTGGCTACTTCCGCATCGGGAGTGCTGTGGTGCTTCTTACCATCTGCCTTTATATTTAAATAATTTGAATCAAATTTAAAAATTCAAACAAAAATTAATTTACACACTTAGTATAAGTTTTAGGTAATGCTTGAGTTTATTTAAAATAAACTCTCGCTTTTATCAAAATGTCAGCTTTAAATGACAATTTAATTATTATTTTAATTAAACTGCTTGGTTTACAAATGTAAACACTCACATTTCGATATTTTAGAAATTTTACAAAAATTGCGTCTTCTATAGCACCCTTTATATTGACTGTGTTTCGATAACTATCGATAACACTGTTTACCAAGTGGAGTAATCGAATGCAAGTAGACAATTACTAGACAATTACTCACGAAGTGTATGGCGCTAGTAGAAACTAATCAAAACAAAGAAAATAAAGTGGAAAGAGGCAAAATTTAATAAATTAAAAAAATATATGTCACTTTGCCGATTTGAAATATTTTGATTATAATTAGTTTCACTCGCGAATGTATTTTGAAATTCGGTTTCGCGGATTAGTGTGGTGCTACGAATGTATGAAATTACAGCAACCTAATTTATATGTAATAATTAAATTTGTGTTATCCTGCCGCGAATATCAAGCCAAACCGATTCACAAAATATATATAATTTGAAATATCAAGCGTATAGGGATAATTTGTGTGAATTGTGATAAAATAAATTTTGTATTACAAATTCACTAACACTGAGTAATTTACAGGTTAGGATTCACACAAATTATGTCCAATCCTGTTACCTGTTAACAAGGTTGTTTTGCACAAAATTAACAAAACACACCGCTACTTTATAATCCCGGGTTTCGGCACCAAAATTATTACCCTTATTTTAAGGTAATTTCTTTATCTTTCAATTATAAAATTAATTTGATTATAATTTTGAAAGATTGTTATTTTTTATTTAATTTAGGGATTTTTTATGGACGGCGATAATAAAAGACGCGTTTCGTTGTCGGTATACAACTTAGCACCTCATATTATGTTTACATTAAAATTCATTAATTCATATATAAATAAAGAAATGAAAGAAAATTTAATTAAATTAAATAAATTTTAAGTAAAATAGTAAATGAATAAAAAAATATAAATCTGCTCTAACAAATGGATTCTCCAATAGATTAATACAAGGAGAAATTGGTTCAAAACATTTTCAAATAATAAATTAAATATGCGATACTTTTCCAATTATACACCAAGCATTAGTAATTTGTTATAACCCAAGAATAAACAAATTTAGAAATTGATAACAAACATTTTGAAAAATTTTTATTCCATACATTTTCTCTGGAGCATTTCCTATTCAGTTAATGACACCTTCATAAAATATAAATTAAACCATATTTGTCTAACGCACACTTTTTTTTATAAAAATACCACCATCCTTCGCTAAACCACTCCACTCTGTAGTAGCATGATATAACCGCAAGTATTGGTAATCAATCCTAAGATCATCTTACTTATCTAATTATTGTCAACATTTTTTAATTTTTGTTTCTGTATGCATTGTTTACTAAAATACATCTAAAACCACTGGAAGGAGAACACATCAAGTCTATTCGGTGCTAATAACAAAGCAAGATCTTCACACACAAATGTATAATATATATTGAATTTATTTTCCACGTAAAACCACCACTTGATGCATTTACCTAACATAGGAATATTCTAATATTTTCATTAATTTTTGGTGTTTTAACCTTTCATTGCACTGGGGGTAAAAATGAACTTAAATATAATATGCCTACATCACAATATGATATGAATCAACATCCAAGATACTCTATGGATGTACTCTATGTGATGGATTACACAGATAGCAAAAACGCAACACAATTTATAAAGTGGCAATAATATAGACCCGACACTTTCCATGTTATAAGTAAGAATCACCAGAATTTAGAATTATCTGAAACACACTGGCATAACAAAAAAATTCTAAACAATATTTCGAGGTATTCATCCACATAAAATGTCTCATAAGAAATTCAAGATGTTTTCTTATATACTAAATTATAAACATCAACATACCTGCGCTTTGATGTTTAAATGCTTTCGCAATAGTGAATACACCACTGTCTTCAGCAACAGTGGTTAAAGTTTCCGTTAATACGTGGTGTATAAATCCCTTTTCTTTGTGTAGAAAATTTTCCCCACAGACTACCATTACCTAGAAATATAAAACATAATTAATAATATAGAAATAATTATAAAAATATAATACAAAAGTAATGATTCACAATAAACCATAAATGAAGAAAATAAATAGGAAACATAAACAGAAGTGCAAAGAAAAGAAAAACAAGTGAAAAAGCGTTAAGTTCGGTCGGGACGAACTTTGGATACACTCCGCCATAGATATACTAAAAGGTAGTTGGAATGAAAATGTAGGGAAAATACCAAAACGATAATGTGAACCATGTTCCCGAAAATGTTGATTTCATCCAACCTGTGCCTATTCTTCCAAACTTAGTTCAGGTTAGAAAATGTGGACTATCGGTCCACTCCCTCTGATACCTCCCACACAGGTGCTAGGCCTAATTGCGGGTTATAGTTCATGTATAGTTCATTATCGAACCTTACGTTCTAACTTTATCTCGATATCCTCCGCAGGTTAAATGATTACGACAGACTCTTAGAACCAAACCCAAAACGCGGAACAAATTAGATAACTATTTTAATATAAAAAAGGGGGTTATATGGGGACTACCCCAAAAAGGGGGCGAATATAAATAATTTTTGGTAGGGAGATTTGTTACCATATTCGACTACAAAATACCAGATTGCAGCGAATTCGGTTGAAAAACGCGCTCAAGAACCCCAAAATACCGAATATTGGGGATACCCTTATATGCGGCCTACCCGAAAAAATTGACCTATATTCATAATTTTTTGTGGAGAAATTTGGTACCTAATAAGAACTCAAAATACTAAATTACAGCCTATGCGGTGGAAAAATACGATCAAAACCCCTAAAATACTGAAAATTAGAAGATGCCGTTACGATAAATCTATATTAAGTTGTGTTACCCCTAAATGTTTTTTTTTTTTTTTTTTGTTAAATAATGATTTATAGTATATTCATGTAAGGAACATTAACTATATCAAAATAAAGAAAGGGTAAAAAATCAAATTTTAAAGAATCATAAATTTATTGAATATAGTTAATGTTTCATCACTATTTTGTATTATTTATTAAGAAATTATGTTAATAGTTGTCTTTGATTTGTTTGTTTGTTTAGCGCCAATGTTAACTATGCTGGTCACCCTATTTTCTATTTTCCATTTTCCTTATTCGCCTAAATTTGCCTCTCTCTATTGGTACTAAATGCAAATGTTTTCTGTTTTCCACTGGCTGTTTCCTTTTTTCTCATTGTCAATAAAAACACTTCTGTACTAACCAGCAAACACCACGGTTCTTGGTAAAATTCGCTTCCAAATTTCAGCCAATAAAATTCCACCACCTTGGAAAATTCATTTCTAAATACCTTGTTTTTACTTCTTTGGTTTTTTCTATATTATTCCGAGGAAAAATTTTTCGGTCTACAAGAATATTCTTTCCTTATTTTGGCAGCAGTTAACCATCCCAGATTTTGCAGAAAATCCAGTTTGGCATTTTCAATTATGATGTTCTGATTGTTTTTGTGAGAGAGGAGAGTTAGGATATTGTGAAGAAGTGAGTGTATAATGTATTCGCGGCTCTCAAACTGTTGTTTTGTTAATAGGATCTAAGGGTCAAGGTAGGGTGGGCAAGTGTGGGAGTAAAACCACAAATTTCTCTTGTTTCAAGTGTACCAGGAGTTTATGTTGTATATTATTTGTCTGTATTCACGTTTGTTGAAACAAACATTTAATTGTTCGTCCCCTAGGACTATTGGTGTCTGGGATGCAACCGCCCTGATTATTGGCTCCTGAGCTAGCGGCCACAGATACACCATAGTTCCGAAGTAGGTGACACGTTCTACTAACTTTCAGCGAATTCTGTTGACAAAATCGCTCAAGAACCCCAAAATACCGAAAATTGGGGGTACTTCCTTCAGAAGATAGCGTGATTACAACAGACGGACGTACGGGCAGAAGGACGGACATGGCAATATCGTCTTAGAATTTTACCCCGATCCAAAATATATATACATCATAGTGTCGGAAATGGATATTTCGATAAGTTTCAAACGGAATGGCAAAATTAATATACTCTCCATACTATATATAAAATTAATATATATATAATTATATATAATTAATATACTCTCCATACTATATATAAAAATATAATGCTATATATATTGTGTATGTGGAAATAGTGAAGTGATACTAATTTTTTAGTTACTGGGCAGTATTAAAATTTTTACCTGTCAAATCCCTTGTTAAGAACAAAATCGTCAATAATTTGTTACAACGTAGAAAATACAACAAAAATCGTCCCAAGTAGTATCGTGCAAGTAGACAATTACTTACGAAGTGTATGGCGCTAGTAGAAACTAATCAAAACAAAGAAAATAAAGTGGAAAGAGGCAAAATTTAATAAATTAAAAAAATATATGTCACTTTGCCGATTTGAAATATTTTGATTATAATTAGTTTCACTCGCGAATGTATTTTGAAATTCGGTTTCGCGGATTAGTGTGGTGCTACGAATGTATGAAATTACAGCAACCTAATTTATATGTAATAATTAAATTTGTGTTATCCTGCCGCGAAATCAAGCCAAATCGATTCACAAAATATATATAATTTGAAATATCAAGCGTATAGGGATAACTTGTGTGAATTGTGATAAAATAAATTTTGTATTACAAATTCACTAACACTGAGTAATTTACAGGTTAGGATTCACACAAATTATGTCCAATCCTGTTACCTGTTAACAAGGTTGTTTTGCACAAAATTAACAAAACACACCACTACTTTATAATCCCGGGTTTCGCCACCAAAATTATTACCCTTATTTTAAGGTAATTTCTTTATCTTTCAATTATAAAATTAATTTGTTTATAATTTTGAAAGATTGTTATTTTTTATTTAATTTAGGGATTTTTTATGGACGGCGATAATAAAAGACGCGTTTCGTTGTCGGTATACAACTTAGCACCTCATATTATGTTTACATTAAAATTGATTAATTCATAAATATATAAATAAAAAATGAAAGAAAATTTAATTAAATTAAATAAATTTTAAGTAAAATAGTAAATGAATAAAAAAATATAAATCTGCTCCAACAAATGGATTCTCCAATAGATTAATTCAAGGAGAAATTGGTTCAAAACATTTTCAAATAATAAATTAAATATGCGATACTTTTCCAATTATACACCAAGCATTAGTAATTTGTTATAACCCAAGAATAAACAAATTTAGAAATTGATAACAAACATTTTTTTACAACGTGAATTGAAAATTTTTTATTCCATACATTTTCTCTGGAGCATTTCCTATTCAGTTAATGACACCTTCATAAAATATAAATTAAACCATATTTGTCTAACGCACACTTTTTTTTTATAAAAATACCACCATCCTTCGCTAAACCACTCCACTCTGTAGTAGCATGATATTCCCGCAAGTATTGGTAATCAATCCTAAGATCATCTTACTTATCTAATTATTGTCAATATTTTTTAATTTTTGTTTCTGTATGCATTGTTTACTAAAATACATCTAAAACCACTGGAAGGAGAACACATCAAGTCTATTCGGTGCTAATAACAAAGCAAGATCTTCACACACAAATGTATAATATATATTGAATTTATTTTCCACGTAAAACCACCACTTGATGCATTTACCTAACATAGGAATATTCTAATATTTTCATTAATTTTTGGTGTTTTAACCTTTCATTGCACTGGGGGTAAAAATGAACTTAAATATAATATGCCTACATCACAATATGATATGAATCAACATCCAAGATAATATTTTTTTATTCGTGTATTTGGGCAATCGTAAAATTTAACTTCTGGCCACCACCATCAACAGGATGTACTCTATGTGATGGATTACACAGATAGCAAAAACGCAACACAATTTATAAAGTGGCAATAATATAGACCCGACACTTTCCATGTTATAAGTAAGAATCACCAGAATTTAGAATTATCTGAAACACACTGGCATAACAAAAAAATTCTAAACAATATTTCGAGGTATTCATCCACATAAAATGTCTCATAAGAAATTCAAGATGTTTTCTTATATACTAAATTATAAACATCAACATACCTGTGCTTTGATGTTTAAATGCTTTCGTAATAGTGAATACACCACTGTCTTCAGCAACAGTGGTTAAAGTTTCCGATGGACGTTAATACGTGGTGTATAAATCCCTTTTCTTTGTATAGAAAATTTTCCCCACAGACTACCATTACCTAGAAATATAAAACATAATTAATTATATAGAAATAATTATAAAAATATAATACAAAAGTAATGATTCACAATAAACCATAAATGAAGAAAATAAATAGGAAACATAAACAGAAGTACAAAGAAAAGAAAAACAAGTGAAAAAGCGTTAAGTTCGGTCGGGACGAACTTTGGATACACTCCGCCATAGATATACTAAAAGGTAGTTGGAATGAAAATGTAGGGAAAATACCAAAACGATAATGTGAACCATGTTCCCGAAAATGTTGATTTCATCCAACCTATGCCTATTCTTCCAAACTTAGTTCAGGTTAGAAAATGTGGACTATTGGTCCACTCCCTCTGATACCTCCCACACAGGTGCTAGGCCTAATTGCGGGTTATAGTTCATGTATAGTTCATTATCGAACCTTACGTTCTAACTTTATCTCGATATCCTCAGCAGGTTAAATGATTACGACAGACTCTTAGAACCAAACCCAAAACGCGGAACAAATTAGATATCTATTTTAATATAAAAAAGGGGGTTATATGGGGACTACCCCAAAAAGGGGGCGAATATAAATAATTTTTGGTAGGGAGATTTGTTACCATATTCGACTACAAAATACCAGATTGCAGCGAATTCGGTTGAAAAACGCGCTCAAGAACCCCAAAATACCGAATATTGGGGGTATTCTTATATGGGGGCTACCCGAAAAAATTGACCTATATTCATGATTTTTTGTGGAGAAATTTGGTACCTAATAAGAACTCAAAATATTAAATTACAGCCTATTCGGTGGAAAAATACGATCAAAACCCCCAAAATACTGAAAATTAGAAAATGCCGTTACGATAAATCTATATTAAGTTGTGTTACCCCTAAATGTTTTTTTTTTTTTGTTAAATAATGATTTATAGTATATTCATGTAAGGAACATTAACTAGTTTTTTTTCTTACGATATAATGATCATAAGGTTGCCCCAATTTATGTGGGTTGCATTTGTTCTATTTGTTTTGGACGAATTATTATGTCCAATACGACCACCTAAGGATCTCATTTAGGCAGGTTTGATATTTCTGGTGAGCAACAATTATTTAGCATTTTATAGCAACATAAAGAAAGGGTAAAAAATCAAATTTTAAAGAATCATAAATTTATTGAATATAGTTAATGTTTCATCACTATTTTGTATTATTTATTAAGAAATTATGTTAATAGTTGTCTTTGATTTGTTTGTTTGTTTAGCGCCAAGGTTAACTATGCTGGTCACCCTATTTTCCATTTTCCTTATTCGCCTAAATTTGCATTTCTCTCTTGGTACTAAATGCAAATGTTTTCTGTTTTCCACTGGCTGTTTCCTTTTTTCTCATTGTCAATAAAAACACTTCTGTATTAACCAGCAAACACCACGGTTCTTGGTAAAATTCGCTTCCAAATTTCAGCCAATAAAATTCCACCACCTTAGAAAATTCATTTCTAAATACCTTGTTTTTACTTCTTTGGTTTTTTCCATATTATTCCGAGGAGAAATTATTCCGGTCTACACGAATATTCTTTCCTTATTTCGGCAGCAGTTAACCATCCCAGATTTTGCAGAAAATCCAGTTTGGCATTTTCAATTATGATGTTCTGATTGTTTTTGTGAGAGAGGAGAGTTAGGATATTGAGAAGAAGTGAGTGTATAATGTATTCGGGGCTCTCAAATTGTTGTTTTGTTAATAGGATCTAAGGGTCAAGGTAGGGTGGGCAAGTGTGGGAGTAAAACCACAAATTTCTCTTGTTTCAAGTATACCAGGTGTTTATGTTGTATATTATTTGTCTGTATTCACGTTTGTTGAAACAAACATTTAATTGTTCGTCCCCTAGGACTATTGGTGTCTGGGATGCAACCGCCCTGATTATTGGCTCCTGAGCTAGCGGCCACAGATACACCATAGTTCCGAAGTAGGTGACACGTTCTACTAACTTTCAGCGAATTCTGTTGACAAAATCGCTCAAGAACCCCAAAATACCGAAAATTGGGGGTACTTCCTTCAGAAGATAGCGTGATTACAACAGACGGACGTACGGGCAGAAGGACGGACATGGCAATATCGTCTTAGAATTTTACCCCGATCCAAAATATATATACATCATAGTGTCGGAAATGGATATTTCGATAAGTTTCAAACGGAATGGCAAAATTAATATACTCTCCATACTATATATAAAATTAATATATATAATTATATATAATTAATATACTCTCCATACTATATATAAAAATATAATGCTATATATTGTGTATGTGGAAATAGTGAAGTGATACTAATTTTTTAGTTACTGGGCAGTATTAAAATTTTTACCTGTCAAATCCCTTGTTAAGAACAAATTGTCAATAATTTGTTACAAAGTAGAAAATACAACAAAAATCGTCCCAAGTAGTATCGTGGATGTGGTACAATTCTTCTCGTGAACTTTACCATTTTCGATAAGAAAGCGATTGTTGCCGACAATGCTAGACCAGAATTAATTTGACTTTTTTACTTCGGCAATAAAAAATGCTTGCTGGGATACGATGTGGATGTAAGAAATCCAGAAAATATATTAAGGCTATTTTCACCGGCTTTGAGGGAGGTCTGCGAAATATTCTAAAACATCACTGAAATTTTCAAAGAATGAAAAATGATTTCTAATTGTACTAATTTCTACATCCGTATCAAGACCGGAAAACTTGGAGTTGGGCATTCTAGTTCATGTAGCGGATCGATTTTTCTCGTTCTTTTTTTTCTAAAGGAGCTAATTGTTAAGAAATTTTGAAGACCTTGTTTGCGGTTGGAAGTTTGTAACAAAACAATATTATTTTATTGGCAAAAACTTGTAAACATGAATAATATCTTAATAATATCTACTTGAGATGTTTTGCATTCAATGTAACAAGTTACTATAAATACAGTGAACATTATAAATAAATAACTTTCCACTTGTATTTATTTTGTCCTTTTCTTTATGTTCAAATTGTTCCTGATATAATTGAATCGCTGTTTTTTAATGGTTTTGTAAAAATGTCTGCTAATTGTTCTCTAACTGTAACACATATAACAATTCAAAAAATTTACTTTCATAGACTTCTCGTATATAATGATATTTAACTTCGATATGCTTGGTCCTCTTATAAAACTGTGGATTCTTTATAAGCTTCATGTCGCTTTGGTTATCTAAACACATTTTTGGCATAGAAATGTCATCACTCGTGCTAAGTTCATCCAAAAGTCTTTGTAACCATTTTAATTGCTTGACACCTTCGCAAGCGGCAACATATTCTGCTTCTGTAGTTGAGAAAGCTACTATCGACTGCTTGCGAGAAAACCATGAAATTGGACCTCTTGCAAATGTTACAACATATCCACTTGTTGAATGTCTATTCTCGCGATCTCCAGCATAATCAGAATCGGTGTAGCACTTGAGATTAATGTCGCTGTTATTTTCAAAAAAAAAAAATTGCCGTCATTGATTGTTCCACATAGGTATTTGAAAATACGTTTAACTGATGTTACATGTTCATCGCCATATGAATATAGAAGACGACTTGAATACGATACAGCAAAAGTTATATCAGGTCTCGTCACAACTGCTAAATACATTAGTGAATAAATTGCTTCTCTATAAGGGAACTTTATAATTTTCGTAAGTTGTCCTGTTATAAAAGTGTCTTCTATTGGTGTACTCACTGGTTTTGTATTTTCCATGTTAAACTTTCCCAATAACTTCTTTGTATACGATGACTGTGATATATGAATTTTGTTATTTTCTTGATTTATTTCTATTCCCAAATAGTATAAAGAATCAATTCTCTTTACTTCAAATTCACTTTGTAGATAGCCAAGGAATATATCCGCAATTTCTTTCGATTCTGCAGCTATTATACCATCCTCAATATAAATCGCTAAAATAATTAGTGTTAAGGCGCCGAAATTGCGTTTCGAAAAATATAGAAAATAAAACACGAACGTTTTAGTTTTCTGATTTAGAGTTTTATTGAAATATAAATAATAATAGGGGAAGATAAAGTGTTCACGTACGCAGTGGTAATTTATTATATATTATTATTATTATTATTTAAATAAATTATATTATATTACTTTAATAAATTAGTTGAGGAACTAAAGAAACTATTTACAACCATGTAAACACGGCCTCAATAAAATAACTTCGAACCCTGCGTACGTGAACTCTGTTTTGCCACCACCGTTGACACAATTATCGGTGCTCCCTTTTCTCTCTGTTTTGTTTTGATAACTTCTTCCTTTTGTTAGACCGATCACAGTTTTCGAGTTTGAGTTTTTTTTTAGGTTTGTGATGGTCGCGCGGACAAATTGTCGAAGAATTATAAAATTGTGAAAAGTAAAAGAAAAACCTAATAAAAAAAGGAAGAACCTATATAAACGTGTTTTTAATTAGTTAGTGACCCGTTGAGGCAAAATAAAACAAAGGTCTATTTCAATAAAAGTGATTTCGGGTACTCTCCTAAAGAAAAAAAGGTGGTCCCAAGAAGTGGTTGTGACTTCAACTTCCCCCTGTCTCATCGAAGCCGTGTCAAGCCGTCGTCACCAGAATTTGGTTTGGGTATCTTTGCTGCCTGAGGTTAGTGGTGTGTGACCCTAACATATGGTCCTGACGATCCCTACAGCAAAAAGTTTGTGTAAACAATTTCAGGCCGATACCAACCAAAACAGTAAGGTACGTACACCAATATATTTTGTTTTGATGCATTTGGAATTTGTTGGCCCTTAGGTCCATTACGTACTCCAACATAACCTATCCCAACCTGTCCCTTGCAGTGTTGCAAAATTTCACCAACAAATTTTTCAAAAAAAAACTAAGAATAAATTTAGAAAAGAAAATAGAACATTGTACCGCTATTCCTTGCATTATTGTTGAGGTAGGTCATTGTCATTTGCTCTCGCGTCAAACACACAAAAGCACGTACACACACGCACATTGAGAAGTGGTTGATTGTTGTGTTGTTGCTGTGATCTATTTTATGTCGCTCTTTTACTCAACTCAAAATAAACATATCACAGTGATGCGAAGAAAATAAAATTTAAATACTTAATGTTTATGTCCCATGAAATAAAAAATAAAAAAAAAATAACCCAACATGCTCACATCTGAATGTTTAACATGGCCATAGATATTTGTTTGAATATTGTTCCATATCTTTGGCTGAATGACACACTGAAACCTTTGTGAGATTGGAACACTGTGTTGGGATGCATAATTTTGTGTGAATAACAACAACAAAGTTTGTTATTGCGTTTTCACATAAGTTGTCTTTTGTTTTGGCAAATTTATTTACATACATGCATATATACATTATCTGTCTCTGTGTTGTGCGAGTTTCCTTTTGGTGATATTGTAGCAGTTATCCACAGGCACAGTGGTACCAAGAGGAAAATATATAATTATTTTTTACAAATAAAAATTTAAATTTTGTTCAATGGATATAAAGGCCTTTAATAAAGTTCGAACTCAAAAATATTTCATGTGAATTTTCGTTGGGTTTAGCCTGTGAATAACACATTTCTGTCTCTGTCTCCGAGGACAACTGAAATAATATAAGTTTGGACAATTTTTTTTCTAACACAAGATTTATACACAAAGCGAATTTTTATGAAAATCACTTGTCCCAATTTCGGAAAAATAAATTGAGGAAGAAAGTTAAATTTTCATATATATTTTTTTGAAGAATTGTACAAAATTCGTCAACAACTGTCCCCTATTGTCGAATCAGTGACACATTAAATATTTTTAACAGAAAAATATTATATTTGTTTAACTGGCGCAGACATCATGGGCGTAATGGAAGAATTTTTAGTCCAGTGCGAAGAGATAGCTTCGTTTGAAGAACAACTTAAAGAAATCGACTTCAAAGATTATAATGATATGTTCCTTGAGGCTGAAAAGCAGGAAGTGGAAAATTTATGGGAAGATTGGAAAACTACCTATAAGAAATGTTTATCTGACTCTGACTTACAGAAGAAAGATAAGACAACATTAAAAAACAAAAAGGCTGAAGCTCATAAAAATTACATAAAAAGTCTTACTCTAATCGGTGACGCAAAAGAAAAGATAAAGACTGCATGTTCACGATCAATTCAAAAAATAGGTTCTTCGATTTCTGTCCCGGCGTGTGATACAGAGGTATTTCACGGAGATTACTTAAATTGGCCCAGTTTTAGGGATCTGTTTACAGCAATATATATAAACAATAAAAAGCTTAGCCCTGTTGAAAAATTATACCACCTTTTTCAAAAGACAAGTGGAGAAGCAAGGCAAATCAACCAACATATTCCACTGACTGATGAGGGATTTGATATAGCATGGGAGAACCTCAAAAACCAATATGAAAATAAGAGGATCCTAATAAATAATCAATTGCGTAAAATATTTAATCTGCCACAGTGTGCTCACGAGTCAGCTAGTGCTTTAAAGAAACTGCAAAGAGACATTAATAATGCAATTTCGGTTTTGAAATTGTATAAAATCGATATTAGGTCGTGGGATCCAATTTTCGTTTTCCAATGTTCATCAAAGTTACCAAAACTCACGTTGTCCCTTTGGGAACAATCAATTGCCAAGAAGACCGAAATGCCTTCTTGGGAAGAATTAAATATATTCTTGACGGAACGGTTTCAAGCACTTGAAAGTGTCTCGGATATATATGGTCCACAAAGCTCACGATCTTCATTGCCCCAACAGCAAAAATTCAATAATTTTGAACGGTCAAGGAATTATAAAGTCCACCACACTAAAGTTAGTAATCAAAAATGCAATTTGTGTAGAGGTAATCACATTTTGCGCTCTTGTCCCAAATTCTTAAGCATGGACTTTAAAAATAGATTGTCTATCGTAAAACGCGACAATCACTGCCTCAATTGCCTTGCTCAAGGTCACATGGTGGCAAATTGTTCAAGCAAAAATAGTTGCTCAGAGTGCAATTCGAAGCACCATACACTTTTGCACAGACCAAATATGTCTCAGCAGGAAAATCAAAAGTCACAAGAATCAAGAAAAGTGTCACAATCATCACAAACCACAAACTTACAGTCCACTGATATGCCTCTACCAAATGCGAATGTCAGTACATATCATACTTCCGTAGCTAGTAAAACAAAAATGGCATGTCGCATAGAGTCAGAGCATTGATAGATCCCTGCTCGGATGATTCTTTTGTCTCACAGCGTATTCAAAAATTACTGAAATTGACTACCATGCCGATTGCGGCAGATATTAGCGGTCTTGGCGGCGAATGCCTAGCAAGATGTGATAAATTAGCTGTACTTACTATATCGTCGATAGTAGATCCAACATTTTCAATCGAAATCGATGCCTTAGTTGTACCGGATGTTACAGGAAATGTTCCAACACATTCCTTTGATTTATTTAATAAAAAACGATTGCCAAAAC
>NW_026883412.1:0-49211 GCF_032173495.1 Musca vetustissima
CATGGTGGGTTTTTATTATGGTGTTGTTGTCATTGGTGTTTGTTTTGGTTTTCCTGTTGTTTTCGCGGCCTAGCAAGCGATCGTGTGTGTTCTCAGGTAAGAGGGGTCAGGCGCATAACTCGAGTAATACCTCTAGTGTTTTTTTTTTGTGGAACGTTAGGTGATGGTGTTTTTAGGATGTGGTTGTTATTGTTGTTGTTGTTTCATTAGTAATCTGTGTTAAATTACTGGATATTACTATCAAACAATAATGTGCGTGCATGTACGCAAACAATGTAATCGTGCATACATACACACATAAACATATGTGGATGTAGATTCAAGGGAAAGTAAATATGGACTTGTATTTGTTCCAGATTTTTATTTTTGCAAAATGTGAAGAACTCACATTTATTTCTGGTTGTTTCTGGAGGGGAGGATATGAAAAAGGACACAACACATTCTTTAAAAATTCTCGATTCTTTTGGTCCTTGGTAAAATATTCTTTATAAAATTTTTGCTTCTTTTGGTCCTTGGAAAAATATTCTTTAAAAAATCCTGGCTTCTTTTGGTCTTTGGAAAAATATTCTTTAAAAAATCCTCGCGTTTTTTTGGTCCTTGGAAAAATATTCTTTAAAAAATCCTCGCTTCTTTTGGTCCTTGGAAAAATATTCTTTAAAAAATCCTCGCTTCTTTTGGTCCTTGGAAAATATTCTTTAAAAAATCCTCGCTTTTTTGATCGTTGGAAAAATATTCTTTAAAAAATCCACGCCTGTGTTGGTCCTTGAAAAAAAATTCTTTAAAAAATCCTCGCTTCTTTTGGTCCTTGGAAAAATATTCTTTAAAAAATCCTCGCTTCTTTTGGTCCTTGAAAAAATATTCTTTAAAAAATTCTCGCTTTTTTGGTCCTTGGAAAAATATTCTTTAAAAAATCCTCGCTTCTTTTGGTCCTTGGAAAAAATATTCTTTGAAAAAACCTCGCTTCTTTTGGTCCTTGGAAAACTATTCTTTAAAAAAGCCTCGCTTCTTTTGGTCCTTGGAAAAATATTCTTTAAAAAATCCTCGCTTCTTTTGGTCCGTGAAAAAAACATTCTTTAAAAAATCCTCGCTTTTTTTGGTCGTTGGAAAAATATTCTTTAAAAAATCCACGCCTATTGTAGCCCCTGAAAAAATATTCTTTAATAAATTCACGCCTATTGTAGCCCCTAAAAAATATTCTTTAATAAATCCACGCCGTGATGGTCCTTGGAAAAAATATTTTTTTTAAAAATCCACGCCTTGATGGTCCTTGGAAAAAATATTCTTTTAAAAATCCGCGCCTTGATGGTCCTTGGAAAAAATATTTTTATTTTAAAAATCCACGCCTTGATGGTCCTTGGAAAAAATATTATTTTAAAATCCACACCTTGATGGTCCTTGGAAAAAATATTTTTTTTAAAAATCCACGACTTGATGGTCCTTGGAAAAAATATTCTTTTAAAAATCCACGCCTTGATGGTCCTTGGAAAAAATATTCTTTTAAAAATCCGCGCCTTGATGGTCTTTGAAAAAATATTCTTTTAAAAATCCACGCCTTGATGGTCTTTGGAAAAACAATCTTTTAAAAATTCATGCCATGATGGTCTTTGGAAAAATATTCTTTAAAAAATCCACGCCTTGATGGTCTTTGAAAAAATATTCTTTTAAAAATCCACGCCTTGGCTAGGCTTTGAAAAAATATTCTTTTAAACATTCACGCCTTGATGGTCTTGGAAAAAATATTCTTTAAAAAATCCACGCCTTGATGGTCCTTGGAGAAAATGTTCTTTCAAAAATCCATGTCTTGATGGTCTTTGGAAAAACATGCTTTTAAAAATTCACGCCTTAATGGTCTTTGAAAAAATATTGTTTTAAAAATTCACGCCTGATGGTCTTTGAAAAAATATCATTTTAAAAATCCACGCCTTGATGGTCTTTGGAAAAAAGTCTTGTTAAAAATTCACGCCTTGGTGGTCTTTGAAAAAATATTCGTTTAAAAATTCACGCCTTGATGGTCCTTGGAAAAATTTTTCTTTCAAACATCCATGCCTTGGTGGTCTTTGGACAAATATTCTTTAATAAATCCACGCTTTGATGTTCTTTGGAAAAATATTCTTTTAAAATACCATTTCACATTTCTGTATAAATCCATATGGTTCCATATAATTTCATGGTGGCGTATACATATGGATACAACGTATACGCACTGAGGTCCCCAGTAAAGAATAATGAATAGAATCAGCAATATGTTTGCCCTCGAAAAAATATTCTTTGGAAAATCCGCGCTCTTGTGGTCTCTAGAAAATATTATTTAAAAAATCTAAGTCTTGATGGTCCTTTGAAAAACTCCAGGCTTTAATAGTCTTTCAAATAGTATTCGTTAAAAATTCACAATTTTTATTTGTTCTTAAATTTCTCCTTTCTTCTGTTATCTGTATTCTGGAGAAATTACATCGCAACATAATTTGTATAAATGTAAAAGTGTGTGTAAGAGGATGATATACAAATGTGTGTTAGTAACCACAAAGGTACTTCTATTTGTTACGGTCTATTTGTCTGACTTACTTATTGCAATAACAACAACAATTTTTTTTCTTCTTCACATCTCAAAATGTTCATTACTTAAAGAGTAAATATTTGTGGCTGTGGCTGTGTGTGTGTAAAATTGTATTTTATGTGTGTGTTTGCCTGAATTGTTATTTAAATATTTAAAGAATTCCTATGTGTTCCGACATTTTTCATTACAATTGCTGTCTGCATTGTGTGCGAGGGTGTGAAATACCACTGCTTTCGATTTGCAGGAGTCCAATTTGATTTGGATATGATTCTGTTGGTGTTGGTGGTGTTTTTATTTTTTTTTTTCAAATTTAACAATGTGTCTGTGAAGTGTAGCAGAAAATGTGTGTGCCTGCCCCAAAAGTAAAACACTTCACTATTAACCACCCATCAGGAAAATTACGTTGATCTTGACGTTGATGGTGATGACTTTGTTTGCAGTTCCTCGGCACACTGCTGGCGATGACACCACAGGGTATTTGCAAGGAAACGAATACCAGAAGACAAAAAATCTATTATTCCTCCTCTTCATATAGAGACAGACAGGCTATTCCCAGTGCTAAAAGAAAATGTTTGCCAGAAGTCAATATCTAAAGGTTAGTGGAAGAAAAAAAGTGTAGCTCTCTTCTTAATTTTGTGGTCATAGAATTTCATAGAGAATTTAATGGAAATGACCTTAAAAATTATATTCCAAAATAATTGTTATGTTGTCTAGGCGGCTGTTTGTTGTAAAATAATAACAAGAAATAACGAAATATTGTTTTAATTTTTCCAGAAAAAAGTTAAATAGCAGCTGTTGTTTGTTAATTTCATTTAATGTACATTTAAAACATGGCTGCAGTTATGTTAATATTTAGACCCCTAACCATAAAAAAACTGGGCACAGATGTTGATGAGGCTATATTTAAAACAGAAACAAATGAAGCTAATTATGCAGATTTTGCGTATTTATACCCTTCACCACACTGTGGTACAGGGTATTATGTCTTTGTGCATATGTTTGTAACAGGCAAAAGGAAACGAGATAGACACATGGTTCCTTTTGAGAATATGCATAGAATCACTTTTTAAGTCGATTTATGCATGTCCGTCCGTCTGTCTGTCCATGTTAAATTGTAAACAAAGTACAGGTCGCATTTATGATCCGAATTGGATGAAATTTGGCATAGGTCACTTATTCGGCCTAAGGACGAACCCTATTGAAATTGGGAAAAATCGGTTCAGATTTAGATATAGCTCCCATATATACATTTAACCGATTAAATGTAAACGGTCCCTATATATCTTTCGATTTGCACGAAATTTGGTACAGCCTAATCATTTAGGTCTAGAATGATGTCTGCCAAGTTTCATGAAAATCGGTCCAGATTTAGATATAGCTCCCATATATAGTTTCGTCCGATTTCATGTAAATGGTGCACCAAAGTCCACATATATCTTTCGATTTGCACGAAATTTGGTACAGCCTAATCATTTAGGTCTAGAATGATGTCTGCCAAGTTTCGTGAAAATCGGTCCAGATTTAGATATAGCTCCCATATATAGTTTCGTCCGATTTCATGTAAATGGTGCATCAAAGTCGCTATATATCTTTCGATTTGCACGAAATTTGGCATAACGTACTGAATTGAGCCTTGAATTATGTCTGCCAAGTTTCGTGAAAATCGATTCAGATTTAGATATAGCTCCCATATATAGTTTCGTCCGATTTCATGTAAATGGTGCACCACATATATCTTGCGATTTGCACGAAATTTGGCATAACGTACTGAATTGAGTCTAGAGTGATGTCTGCCAAGTTTTAAGAAAATCGGTTCAGATTTAGATATACCTCCCATATATAGTTTCGTCCGATTTCATGTAAATGGTTCCCCAAAGTCCCTATATGTCTTTCGATTGGCACGAAATTTGGCATATCGTACTGAATTAAGCCTAGAGTGATGTCTGCCAAGTTTCGAGAAAATCGATCTAAATTTAGATATAGCTTCCATGTATAGTTTCGTCCGATTTCATGTAAATGGTGCCCCAAAGTACCTATATATCTTTCGATTTGCACGAAATTTGGCATAACGTACGGAATTGATCCTAGAGTGATGTCTGCCGAGTTTTGAGAAAATCGGTTCAGATTTAGATATACCTCCCATATATAGTTTCCTCCGATTTCATGTAAATGGTGCCCAAAGTCCCTATATATCTTTCGATTTGCACGAAATTTGGCATATCGTACTGAATTAAGCCTAGAGTGATGTCTGCCAAGTTTCGTGAAAATCGGCCCTGATTTAGATATAGCTCCCATATATAGTTTCGTCCGATTTCATGTAAATGGTGCCCAAAGTCCCTATATATCTTTCGATTTGCACGAAATATGGCATAACGTACTGAATTGAGCCTAGAGTGATGTCTGCCAAGTTTCGAGAAAATCGGTATATATAGCTCCCATATATATATATATTTCATGTTAATAGTCCTGTTTAATATACCCATAGTGGTGAAGGGTATCATATAGTCGGCCCCGTCCGACTTTACTACTTTCCTTACTGGTTTTTGAATTACAAAAAGAGCAAAATTTTGCTACTTTACAAGCAATGTTTTTATTCTTATTTCATAGCTGGTGGACATGGGTGCGTATACGTTGTGACCATATGTATACGCCACCATGAATCATATTTTATGAAGAGTTTTTAAAGAATATTTTTACAAATACCATTAAGGCGTGTATTTATTAAAGAATATTTTTCTAAGGACCATTAGGGCGTGGATTTTTTAAAGAATATTTTTCTTAGGACCATTAAGGCGTGGATTTTTTAAAGAATATTTTTCTTAGGACCATTAAGGCATGGATTTTTAAAGAATATTTTTCTAAGGACCATTAAGGCGTGGATTTTTTAAAGAATATTTTTCTAAGGACCATTAAGGCGTGGATTTTTTAAAGAATATTTTTCCAAGGACCAAAATAGGCGTGGATTTTTTAAAGAATAATTTTCCAAGGACCAAAACAGGCGTGGATTTTTTAAAGAATAATTTTCCAAGGACCATTAAGGCGGGGATTTTTAAAAGAACATTTTTCCAAAGACCATTAAGGCGTGGATTTTTTAAAGAATAATTTTCCAAAGACCATTAAGGCGTGGATTTTTTAAAGAATAATTTTCCAAGGACCATTAAGGCGTGGATTTTTTAAAGAATAGTTTTCCAAAGACCATTAGGCGTGGATTTTTTAAAGAATATTTTTCCAAAGACCATTAAGGCGTGGATTTTTTAAAGAATATTTTTCCAAAGACCATTAAGGCGTGGATTTTTTAAAGAATATTTTTTCAAAGACCATTAAGGCTTGGATTTTTTAAAGAATAATTTTCCAAGGACCAAAATAGGCGTGGATTTTTTAAAGAATAATTTTCCAGGGACCAAAATAGGCGTGGATTTTTTAAAGAATAATTTTCCAGGGACCAAAATAGGCTTGGATTTTTTAAAGAATAATTTTCCAAGGACCTTTAAGGCGTGGATTTTTAAAAGCATATTTTTCCAAGGACCAAACTAGGGGTGGATTTTTTAAAGAGTATTTTTCCAAGGACCATTAAGGCGTGGATTTTTTAAAGAATAATTTTCCTAGGACCATTAAGGCGTGGATTTTTTAAAGAATATTTTTCCAAAGACCATTAAGGCGTGGATTTTTTAAAGAATAATTTTCCAAGGACCAAAATATGCGTGGATTTTTTAAAGAATAATTTTCCAAGGACCAAAATAGGCGTGGATTTTTTAAAGAATAATTTTCCAGGGACCAAAATAGGCGTGGATTTTTTAAAGAATAATTTTCCAGGGACCAAAATAGGCTTGGATTTTTTAAAGAATAATTTTCCAGGGACCAAAATAGGCGTGGATTTTTTAAAGAATAATTTTCCAGGGACCAAAATAGGCTTGGATTTTTTAAAGAATAATTTTCCAAGGACCTTTAAGGCGTGGATTTTTAAAAGCATATTTTTCCAAGGACCAAACTAGGCGTGGATTTTTTAAAGAGTATTTTTCCAAGGACCATTATGGCGTGGATTTTTTAAAGAATAATTTTCCTAGGACCATTAAGGCGTGGATTTTTTAAAGAATAATTTTCCAAGGACCAAACTAGGCGTGGATTTTTTAAAGAGTATTTTTCCAAGGACCATTAAGGCGTGGATTTTTTAAAGAATAATTTTCCTAGGACCATTAAGGCGTGGATTTTTTAAAGAATAATTCTCCAAGGACCATTAAGGCGTGGATTTTTTAAAGAATAATTTTCCAAGGACCATTAAGGCGTGGATTTTTTAAAGAATAATTTTCCAAGGGTCTAAAAGTGGCGTGGATTTTTTAAAGAATAATTTTCCAGGGACCAAAATAGGCGTGGATTTTTTAAAGAATAATTTTCCAGGGACCAAAATAGGCTTGGATTTTTTAAAGAATAATTTTCCAAGGACCTTTAAGGCGTGGATTTTTAAAAGCATATTTTTCCAAGGACCAAACTAGGCGTGGATTTTTTAAAGAGTATTTTTCCAAGGACCATTATGGCGTGGATTTTTTAAAGAGTAATTTTCAAGGACCATTAAGGCGTGGATTTTTTAAAGAATAATTTTCCAAGGAACAAACTAGGCGTGGATTTTTTAAAGAGTATTTTTCCAAGGACCATTAAGGCGTGGATTTTTTAAAGAATAATTTTCCTAGGACCATTAAGGCGTGGATTTTTTAAAGAATAAATTTCCAAGGACCATTAAGGCGTGGATTTTTTAAAGAATAATTTTCCAAGGACCATTAAGGCGTGGATTTTTTAAAGAATAATTTTCCAAGGGCCACTATGTCGTGGATTTTTTAAAGAATATTTTTTTCACGAAGTGAGAATTGAATTTTCTTTTACAATTTTTGTTAATCAAATCCATTACTAAATTACAGCAACAGAACAAAAAATTTCAACAAATATAGGCTTGTTTTTAATTCAGTTTCCGTTTTTGTTCTACAGCATAACTTTCAAATTGTTTTGCTGAAGAGCCATATATCCTTCTATGGAGAATATGTATGGGCAATGGTATATATATTGACAAACACAAAAAAATATATATATTTATCAAAAACAAAAGAATGCAAAAAATAAATAGCAGCAACAGCCATAAAAGCAATAACAAATATCCTGGCAATAAGACAAACAAACCTACACCTCCATATACTGCAGAAAAAAGGAAAATAAACTATAATTTTATATTTTGAGAGATTGCCTTTGAAGGTACAGTGGAAAAAATTTGAAACATGTATAGAAGTTTTTATGGTGAAATTGACCCAGAAAATATTGGGGACTTAGAACAGAGCAGAAAAAAACCTAGAAAAATATTGACAGACATTTTTCTGTGAGGCGCATTCCTATCCACAGATGACCTAAAATATCGTCAAAACCGCCCGCAAAATATGTCTATCTATATTTTATATCGCTTAAAAATTATAAAATCTGAATTAATTATAATTTTTGCCACGGTCTGAAAAATATTTTCTATAATATTTTAGAGATTAGCTCTGATGCATATCTAACCACTGTTCTTGATATCACACAGAATCTCTCTCTGTTTTCCATTTCTTTCTCTGACCAATTCTACTCCTCTCTGTGAAAGACAACAAACTGTTCATAAGTATTTTGAACATATTGACTTAAAAACCTGTAGGAGTGTTTCGAAATGTATATCGACTTACGTGTGGAAATGTGTGTATGTATGTGTACATGTTTATATATTTTTGTGCGTGTCCATACATATATACTCAAATGAAAAGCTACCAGTATTATATATATATATATATATATATATAATTTAAGACACGCACCAAACAAAACCAATGAATTTCGAATAAAATATCTTAGACAATGAACAAGAAGGCAAGGACACGCACCCACACACTCCCGCTCTCACGCATAATACTTTTACGTCTGTAGACTTTAATACATTTCATTTCGTAGAAATCGAGAAGCAACTTAAAAGAAAATATTGAAAATGAAAACAAATAACAAATGGAAGAGAACATGCAATCACGCCTACCCAGCTATCGATAACAAGGAAGGCAAACAGGATGTGAAGGTGCTTAAGGTATTAAAAACATGATAAAATATGGGACTGAATATTAAATACAAACACAAATGTATAATACATTTAATTATTAAAGACACATATGGTGATATGTATTTATTTTAAATGATTATGGCGTGTTGGTCCTTGGAAAAATATGATTTAAAAAAATTCACGCCTGTATGGCTTCTTGGAAAAATATTATTAAAATCTTTACGCTTAGAGGGCCCTTGAAAAATATTTATTAAAGATCCACGTTTATATGGCCCTTGGGAATTTATTACTTAAATATCCACGCTTATATAGTTCTTCCAAAAAACTTAATATATAAACCAGTAAGGAAAGTAGTAAAGTCGGACGGGGCCGACTATATGATACCCTTCACCACTTTGGGTATATTCAACAGATGGGATCCTAAGAGAAGTCGCATTTTTGAAGGACCATTAACATGAAATTAAACATGTCATTGTCATAGAGTTGCTTCTTACAATAGGACAAAATTATGTAAAGAAATTTAAAGCAAAATATCGAAATCTATACTGATTTCATCGAAACTTGTCACATGTTCGGCCACATTTTCAGTTTTTCATTTACTTATTAATCCAAATTTCGTGCAAATGGAAGGATATATAGGGACTTTGGTGCACCGTACTCAAAAAATATGATTTTGGTGCACTATTTATCTAATATATATATGGGAGCTATATCTAAATCTGAACCGAATTTCACGAAACTTTGCACACATCATTCTAGACCCAATTCAGCACCCTATGCCAAATTTCGTCCAAATCGAAAGGAACTTTGGTGCACTATTTACATAAAATCGTAGGAAACTATATATGGGAGCTATATCTAAATCTGAACCGATTTTCACGAAACTTAGCACACACCTTTCTGGACATAATTCAGTACTCCAAGCCAAATTTCATGCAAATCGAATAATATATAGGGACTTTGCTTCACCATTTACGTTAAATCGCACGAAACTATATATGGGAGCTATATCTAAATCTGAATCGATTTTCTCGAAACTTAGCACACACCTTTTTGGACCTAATTCAGTACTCTAAGCCAAATTTCATGCAAATCGAATGATATATCGGGACTTTGGTGCACCATTTACCTTAAATCGGACGAAAATATATATGGGAGCTATATCTAAATCTGGACCGATTTTCACGAAACTTAGCACACATCATTCTGAACCTAATTTAGTACTCTGTGCCAAATTTCGTGCAAATCGAAAGATATATAGGGACTTTGGTGCCCCATTTACCTTAAGTCGGACGAAAATATATATGGGCTATATCTAAATCTGAACCGATTTTTCCCAATTTCAATAGGGTTCGTCCTTGGGCCAAATAAGTAAGTTGTGCCAATTTTCATCCAATTCGGATCATAAATGCTACCTGTACATTGTTTACAATTTAACATCTACAGACGGACGGACGGAAGGACATGCATAAATCTACTCAGAAAGTAATTCTATGCATATTCTCAAAATAAACCATGTGTCTATCTCGTTTCCTTCTGCCCTGTACCACAGTGTGGTGAAGGGTATAAAAATCATAAGTACGAAGATTTGGCTCCCAATGAAAATCGAAACTGTGAAAATAAAACCAATTCGGTAGAAAACTTACAGGGACCATTATTTAGAATTTTCCCACACAATGATAAACTAAACCATTAAGGAAAGTTGTAAAGTCGGACTGGGCCGAGTATATTCTCTTCACCAATTTGGGTGTATTCTATTCTGACCTATATATTTGCCATCGATGTGGGGATGAGGAAGAATTAGAAACTATCGAAAGTAACTATGCGCCTTCGTAGCAGCAATAGATCCCACCAATTTTAGTTTTGCCTAAAATCTCACTTGGTTCAGCTATATCATATACTTCCTTCTTCTTTACTTTCAGGATGATATTAATGATCAATGGACCAGGGATCTCCGATTAAAACAACTGACTATAACATTAGCGCTTATACCTACCAAAACCTATGTCAACCTAAAGCTATTCGGTCAAAACCGTAAAAATTCTTTATTCATTTCAAAAAATCTGATTTTCTGTTCTCCGATTCAAATGTGGGGGTAAGGAAGAGCTAGAAACGATCATAGCAGGACACATCATCACAGATTTGAGTTTGATACTCTATATTGTTATACCCTCCACCATAGTATGGTGGGTACATTAATTTTGTTTTTTCGTTTGTAACTCATCGAAATAATCATTCCCGACCCTATAAAATATATATATTCTTGATCAGGGTAAAATTCTATGACGATCTAGCCATGTCCGTCCGTCTGTTGTAATCACGCTATCTTCTGAAGGAATTGAGATAGGGTGCTGAAATTTTGCATAGGGTTGTATTTTGTCTGCAGGCAGGTTAAGTTCGAAGATGGGATATATCGGTCCACGTTTATGCATAGCTCCCACATAAGGTACCCCCCAATTTTCGGTATTTTACGGTTCTTGAGCGTGTTTTTCAGCCGAATTCGCTGAAATTTGGTAGATTGGGTTCTTATTGGTTACTAAAAAAAATTATAAGCATAGGCCCACTTTTTCTGGTAGCCCCCATATAACGGTACCTCCTTATTTTCAATATTTTGGGGGTTTTGGTCGTATTTTTTAACCGAATTGGTTGTAATTTAGTATTTTGAGTTCGGTATTTTGGGGTTCTTGAGCGCGTTTTTCAACCGAATTTGTTGCAAATTGGTATTGGACCGATATTCCCCATCTTCGAATTTGAATTAAGATTGGAATAAATAATAAGATGGACAAAGTTTGGATGAAACCCAAATTTTTTGAAACGTATTTGGTCCAAAGAAACATGGGGTCTAGAACCAATATTTCGATTAGCCACAGTGTATAATTATCCATTAAAAATTACGGAATTTTGTATTATGGTTTACATAATCCCTTTTTAGAAATGTCGGTATAGGTCCACTTTTTGGTATGTTCCCTATATTTTAATTTCTAGTACCTGTCAATATATCTATCGTGGATGGTATCCAAAGTTCGGCCCGGCCGAAGTTAACGTTTTTTCTCTTGTTATTCTCTAGAATAGACCTCACCAAAAATTATAGTTCTGCCTTATATCTCCCTTAGCTCGGCTATAAAATTTAAAATTGTATACCTTCCCTCTCTTATATTCGCTCTTTTCAGGACACAATTACCAGAAGTCTCTGAGTGAAAAAAATCACATAAGATTGGCGACTGTACATCTTCTTTCATCCTGGCGTAATTGGTTCGTTATTCATTTCTGCAAATCAGATTTGGCCCAATAAATATTCTCTGTTCTCCCATTTTAACTAATGTTCGCGGGAAAGAGATTCTCTGGGACAAAATTATATTTCTAGTCTAGTAATGAAAATTCGAATACATATCGACGCCTCCGAACCATAGTATGCTAAGTCTGAAAAGTGAGTTTTTCAGTAGAAGCTTTCAAAGTATGGAAGTTTCTTTTATCGTACGTGCCATGCTAAGTACATTTTTGCTTATAACTTTGGTTTGGATTGGCCGATGATTACCAAAATTTCAGTGAATTTAAATTAAGGACCGTAGTATTTAAAAACGTAAAGAACATTAAAACATGCTAAGTCGACTTAGCATACTATGGTTCGGAGGCGTCGATATATATCTTGAGAGATCGAAACATCTCCAAAGCATTCCTCTGACAGTGAGATCGGGATTTCCCTGCAAAAAATTGTTCCAAATGTAGCAACGTTCATATTAGAATCGGTATTCTTTATACATAGAATATTTCCTCATTAAGCTGAGATTTAAGTTTTTCTGTTCTATTGAAAATAAAACCTCACTTTTCTATGAAACTATTTTCTGTAGATGATTTACATTTTGCACCAATACATTGTAAGTAATGAATTCCAATCGATATGTATTTTTGTCATCGATAAATATCAGTTGCAGAAAGAACTGAATTCGGTTTTTGAATGCATAAAAATAATCACCGAACTAAGAAATGTATGCAAAGGCAGCTTATGCATGTAAACCTATTTATAAATGTATATATGTGTGTTTGTGTGTGTGTGTATGAAAGAAAGAAAAACTTGTGTAATATGATTATGTAGATTGTGTGTAAATAGTTAACAAACAACAATGATTTTCATTGAAACAGTCATACTTCTTTGCGATGAAGTATTTTGTTCTCAAAAAATCAGCAAACAAACACGTACCGAACCACATTGAAGTTGTGAATTTTTTTGTGTTTAACAATATAGGTGCAACGGGCCACAGCATATCACTCCCAAGTTGTTATTATCTTCGGTGTCAACCAAACCACCCACCCACCAAAAAACGCCCAGCTAAACAAAGAATTTCAACACCATTGGAAATTGTGAAGAAAACAAGGGAAAGGGAAGGATAGAGAGAGGGAGGGTGATACACACACAGAGCATTACAAATGATTTCATAAATTCTTTCATGAATAATTGAAATAATTTAAGACAATATTTGCATATGCAGAAATTCCAGTGAACAGCGAACGCATTACCTACATACATATTCATATATTTGCATATCAATTTTGAGATGTAATAGGGTGGTGAAAAGGAGGACACTTAACAGATTTTTCTATACATAGAAGAAGCCTAACAGGTCTTCTATGTAGATAAAAATCCACGCCGTCAAAAATATTTTTAAACAAGTGTAAAAGCGTTAAGTTCGGCTGGGCCGAACTATGGATACCCTCCACTATAGATATACTGACAGGTACTAGAAATGAAAATATAGGGAACATACCAAAAAGTGGACCTATACCGACATTTCTAAAATCAGATTATGTAAACCATAATGTTAACCATAATACAAATTTCAGAAATTTTTAATGGATAATTATACCCTCAGCCTTATGGCTAATGAGGGTGTATACAATTTAGATCCCATATTAGTTCTAGACCACAAATCCGTTTCAAAAAAATTAGATTTCATCCAAACTTTGGCCATCTTATTATTTCTTCCAATCTTACTTCAAGTTCCAAGATGGGGAATATCGGTCCACTACTTCTGGAACCTCCACACATGGGCTAGGTCTAAATGCGGGCTATAGTTCATTATCGAAACTTACGTTCTAGTTATTTATATCGATATCCTCCGCAGGAGAAATGATTACAACAAAATCTTAGAACCAAACCCAAAACGCGGAACAAATCAGATAACTATTTCATTATTAACCAGTAAGGAAAGTAGTAAAGTCGGACTGGGCCGACTATATGATACCCTTCACCACTTTGGGTATATTCTACATATGTTAGGATACATATCTGAACCGATTTCAGGGAAACTTGTCAGAGACTAATTTATATTACATCAGTACGTTGTGTCAATCGGCCTAGCTATGGATCTTTTCACGAAGCTTAGCAACATCATTCTAGACTTAATTCAGTACCCTATACCAAAATTCGTGCAAATCGAAAGATATATAGGGACTTTAGTGCACCAATTACTTAAAATCGGACGAAAATATATATGGGTGATATATTTAAATCTGAATCGATTTTCACGAAACTTAGAACACGTCATTCTAGCCTTAATTCAGTACGCTATGACAAATTTCGTGCAAATCGAATGATTTTCAGAGATTTTGATGCACCAATTACCTAAAATCGGATGAAAATATATATGGGAGCTATATCTAAATCTGAACCGATTTTCAGGAAACTTAACATACATCATTCTAGACCTAAATAATTACGCTGTGCCAAATTTCGTGCAGATCGATAGATATTTATGGACTTTGGCGCACCATTTACCTTAAATCGGACGAAAATATATATGAGAGCTATATCTAAATCTGGACCGATTTTCACGAAACTTAACACACATCATTCTAGACCATTCTAATTGGTGCACCAATTACCTAAAATTGGACGAAAATATATATGAGAGCTATATCTAAATCTGGACCGATTTCCAGGAAACTTAACACACATCATTCTAGACTTATTTCATTACGCTATGCCAAATTTCGTGCAAATCGAATGATATATAGGGACTTTAGTGCATTATTTACCTAAAATCGGACGTAAATATATATGGGAGTTATATCTAAATCTGAACCGATTTTCAGGAAATTTTAAATACATCATTCTAGACTTAATTCATTACGATACGTCAAATTTCGTGCAAATCGAAAGTTATACATTGACTTTGGTGCACCATTTACATAAAATCGGACGAAAATATATATGGGAGCTAAATCTAAATCTGAACCGATTTTCAAGAAATTTTACACACATCGTTCTAGACTTAACTCAGTACGCTATGACAAATTTCGTGCAAATCGAAACATACTTAGGTACTTTGGTGCACCATTTACCTTCGGACGAAAATATATATGGGAGCTATATCTAAATCTGGACCGATTTCCAGGAAACTTAACATACATCATTCTAGACCATTCTAATTGGTGCACCAATTACCTAAAATTGCACGAAAATATATATGGGAGCTATATCTATATCTGAACCGATTTTCAGGAAACTTAACACACATCATTCTAGACCTAATTAATTACGGTTGAATTTAATTCGTAGATGCAATTTCGCAACAATAGTCGACATAAATACAACTTATCAAGTAAAGACATTTGTAAGCCACATTTCCCAATATGCCTTATGAGCCGCTTAACCAACGGCGAAACGCGTCGCATAGTGGTGGGAATGTAGTATCTCTCTGGCTTTCCTTTTCATTGCAACTCCGATCATGTAGCTCATCTCGAAAGAGAAATTAATAAAAAACTAATTAATTACGCTGTGCCAAATTTCGTGCAGATCGATAGATATTTAGGGACTTTGGCGCACCATTTACCTTAAATCGGACGAAAATATATATGGGAGCTATATCTAAATCTGGACCGATTTCCAGGAAACTTAACACACATCATTCTAGACTTATTTCATTACGCTATGCCAAATTTCGTGCAAATCTAACGATATATAGGGACATTGGTACACCATTTACATTAAATCGGACGAAAATATATATGGGAGCTAAATATAAATCTGAACCGATTGTCACGAAACTTTGCACACATCATTCAAGTATCAATTCAGTACGCTATGCCAAATTTCGTGCAAATCGAAAGATATGTAGGGTCATTGGTACACCATTTTCCTTAAATCGGACGAAAATATATATGGGAGCTATATCTAAACCTGGACCGATTTCCAGGAAACTTAACACACATCATTCTAGACATAATTCATTATGATATGCCAAATTTCGTGCAAATCGAAAGATATTTAGGGACATTTACATTAAATCGGACGAAAATATATATGGGATCTATATCTAAATCTGGACCGATTTTTCCCAATTTCAATAAGGTTCGTCCTTGGGCCAAATAAGTGACCTATGCCAAATTTCATCCAATTCGGATCATAAATGCGACCTGTACTTTGTTTACAATTTAACATGGACAGAGAGACGGACAGACGGACGGATATGCATAAATCGACTTAAAAAGTGATTCTATGCATATTCTAAAAAGCAACCGTATGTCTTTCTCGTTTCCTTTTGCATGTTACAAACATATGCTCAAAGACATAATACCCTGTACCACAGTGTGGTGAAGGGTATAAAAAGGGTGTTATATGGGGACTACCCCAAAAGGGGGGCGAATATTAATAATTTTTGGCAGGGAGATTTGTTACCATATTCGACTACAAAATACCAATGTGCAGCAAATTCGGTTGAAAAACGCGCTCAAGAACCCCAAAATACCGAAAATTGGGGATACCCTTATATGGGGGCTATCCGAAAAAAATCGACCTATATTCATAATTTATTGTGGAGAGATTTGATATCTATTAAGAACTCAAAATACTAAATTACAGTTTATTCGATGGCAAAATAGAATAAAACCCCCCCAAAGTACTGAAAATTGGGAGGTACCGTTATATGGGGGCTACCAGAAAAAGTGGACCTATATTGATATTGATTTTTTGTGGAGACATTTAGTACCCAATAAGAACCCAATGTAGCAAATTTCTGCGAATTCGATTAAAAAACGGCTCAAGAACCCCAAAATAGCGAAAATTGGGGGGTACCCTTATATGGGAGCTATGCCTAAACTAGGACCCATCTTCGAACTTGGCCTGCCTGCAAACTAAAGACGACTCTATGCAAAATTTTGGCGATCTATCTCAATTCGTTTAGACGCTAGAGTGATTACAACAGACAGACGGACATGACTATATCGTCATAGAATTTTACGCTGATCATGAATATATATACTTTATAGGGTCGGAAATTATTTCGATCAGTTACAGAAAAACAAATTTAATATACCCTCCATACTATTTTTTAAAAAATCCACGCCTTGTGGTAACTTCAAAAAATATTTTTTAAAAAATCCACGCCTTGTGGTAACTTCAAAAAATATTTTTTAAAAAATCCACGCCTTGTGGTAACTTCAAAAAATATTTTTTAAAAAATCCACGCCTTGTGGTAACTTCAAAAAATATTTTTTAAAAAATCCACGCCTTGTGGTAACTTCAAAGAATATTTTTTAAAAAATCCACGCCTTGTGGTAACTTCAAAAAATATTTTTTAAAAAAATCCACGCCTTGTGGTAACTTTAGAAAATATTTTTTAAAAAATCCACGCCTTGTGGTAACTTCAAAAAATATTTTTTAAAAAATCCACGCCTTGTGGTAACTTCAAAAAATATTTTTTAAAAAATCCACGGCTTGGAAAAATATTTTTTAAAAAATCCACGGCTTGTGGTAACTTCAAAAAATATTTTTTAAAAAATCCACGCCTTGTGGTAACTTCAAAAAATATTTTTTAAAAAATCCACGCCTTGTGGTAACTTCAAAAAATATTTTTTAAAAAATCCACGGCTTGTGGTAACTTCAAAAAATATTTTTTAAAAAATCCACGCCTTGTGGTAACTTCAAAAAAAATTTTTTATAAAATCCACGCCTTGTGGTAACTTCAAAAAATATTTTTTTAAAAAATCCACGCCTTGTGGTAACTTCAAAAAATATTTTTTAAAAAATCCACGCCTTGTGGTAACTGCAAAAAATATTTTTTTTTAAATCCAAGAAAAAATAAAAAAATTTCTTTTAGAAATCCTCCCTCCACCCCAATACCGAGTCCCATTTAAGCAACGTTACCCAACCATCAGCGTTCATATATCACTTTCTCTCCAACCTCCCCCTCTTGTCAGCCCGCCGTATATAGGTGACTGCATTTAAGTGCAATATGCAAAATAGTGTTTTCTCTTCAACTGACGTTGCTGCTGCTTCTTCTTGTTTTTTCAAGCTTTAGAGCTGCTCGGTAGGTTGTTGTTTTTTGTTGTTGCATACCTTGTTTTAAGTTGAACTAAAAATTCAAAGTAAATGTTAAGTATTTACCTCTGAGTGTCAGTGTATATGTGTGTGAGTGTACAATGAAAATGTGTTAATGTCAGTTTACCGGTAACCTACTTCGGTTCCGAAAACGAAAAATGCACTGGTGTTTGTTTGGCAGAACATTTCAAAAACCGACACTGTCATGCTCTTCTACTGCTGCTGCTTCTTCCTCTTCTACTTTTGGTGTTTCGGCTGGTGAGCAGATCTCTTGTATTACTTGCCTTTGTTGTGGCATTAAGTGGCCCTTCTACACTTAACAGTGTGTTGCGGTCGACGATATAGTCATTTACAAACTATTACCGGGAGGTTACAAATATCCTTTGCTTTTCGATGCAACGTTAAGTTGAAGTGGAAACTGAATGATATTCTTAATTTTTGGGGGGAGAAGAGAAATGAAGGAGGTATTTGGCGATAATGAAGTTGGAATTTGGAGGTTAGCTGCAGTGTTTTAAATTTAATGAAGGTAAAGTGGTAGGTGGCGGGTGCTTTTTACAGGCCATCCTAAAGATTTATCTTTAGGATTTTTTAAAAGAAATTTTTAAAGAAATTTTTTGAAGCTACAAGAAGGTGTGGATTTTAAAAAAAATATTTTTTAAAGGTAGCCTCAAGTCTTAGGTTTTTAAAAAGTATTTTTTGAAGTACCACATAGCCTACATTTTTATAGCCATATTTTCAAAAAGTGCTACAGGTCCTCTGTAGAAATAAGAAATTCTGCAGGGTTCAGTCACACGAAAAACACATCGATACATACCACCTATTCGTCGATTATAAAGCCGCATTCGAGAGCCCTATCCGTTCAGAGGTTTTTAAAGCCATGTCTGCGTTCGGCATTCCTGCAAATTAATATGGCTATACAGAATAACTTTAACTGGCACAAGCTCAGCAGTTAAAGTCGGAAAGGACCTATCGGAGCCCTTCAATACCGAAAGAGGATTCAGACAAGGTGAGAGTTTGTCGTGTGACCCTTTTACATCCTGCTGGAATAGGTCATACCAGATGCAACGGTGAACAGAAATGGCACTCTCTACACCAAACAACACATGCTACTCGCCTACGTCGATGACATCGATATAATGGGTCGAACATTGCGAGCGGTAACAGCCATCTTTGAACAAATTGAGAAGGAGTCTGCCAAAGTGGGTCTGGCAGTAAACGGCGTGAAGACCAAGTTGATGGTATCAACGCGCAAGACGTCCAGTAAACTCGGACCAACTGTGGAACTTGAGAACTACAGCTTCGAGGTAGTTAAAGATTTTATATACCTTGATACCGTCATAAATAAAACGAATGACATCAGTTTTGAAATTCGGAGAAGGATTGTGTTGGTCAACAGATGCTACTATGGTCTAAGTAAGCAGTTTAGAAACAAGGCCACATCCCGCCAGACCAAATTCACACTTTATAAGACGCTGATACTACCCGTGCTGTTATATGGATCTGAAGCATGTAGATGAGGCAGCTCTTGGGGTGTATGGGAGAAAAATTCTCCGAACGATCTGCATCGACGGTGAATATCGGCGTCGAATAAACAACGAGCTTTACAATTTATATGCGGACATCCACATAGTCAGTCGTATTGAGCTGCAGCGGCTACGACGGCTACGCCATGTTGTGCGAATGAATGAGAATTTCCCTGCTCAAAAGGCATATAAAAGCGAGCCTACTGATGGTTCACGCAGAAGGGAAAGAAGGATGGAAAGACCAAGTAGAAGACAACATCAGGGAACGTGGTCTTTCAAATTGGAGGAGATGCGCACTAGACCGACGTGCTTGGAAAACTTTTTATACGCTTCACCACACTGCGGTACAGGGTATTATGTCTTTGTGCATATGTTTGTAACAGGCAAAAGGAATCGAGATAGACACATGGTTCCTTTTGAGAATGTGCATAGAATCACTTTCTGAGTCGATTTACTCACGCACGTCCGTCTGTCCGTCCGTCCGTCTGACCATGTTAAATTGTAAACAAAGTACAGGACGCATTTATAATCCGATTTGGATGAAATTTGGCATATATCACATATTTGGGCCAAGGACGAACCCTATTGAAATTGGGAAAATCGGTTCCGATTTAGATATAGATCCCATATATATTTTCGTCCGATTTAATGTAAACGGTCCCTATTTGTATTTCGATTTGCACGAAATTTGGTACAGCGTAATGAATTAGGTCTAGAACGATGTGTGTCAAGTTTCCTGAAAATCGGTTCAGATTTAGAAATAGCTCCCATATATATTTTCGTCCGATTTAAGGTAAATGGTGTACCAAAGTCCCTATATATCTTTCGATTTGCACGAAATTTGGTACAGCGTAATGAATTAGGTCTAGAATGATGTGTGCTAAGTTTGGTGAAGATCGGTTCAGATTTGGATATAGCTCCCATATATTTTTTCGTCCGACTTAAGGTAAATGGTGTACCAAAGTCCCTATATATGTTTCGATTTGCACGAAATTTGGCACAGCGTACCGAATTAAGTCTAGCATGATGAGAGTCAAGTTTCCTGAAAATCGGTTCAGATTTGGATATAGCTGCCATCGTCCGATTTAAGGTAAATGGTGTACCAAAGTCCCTATATATCTTTCGATTTGCACGATATTTGGCACAGCCTAAGCACTTAGGTCTACAATGATGTCTGCCAAGTTTCGAGAAAATCGGTCCAGATTTAGATATAGCTCCCATATATATTTTCGTCCGATTTAAGGTAAATGGTGTACCAAAGTCCCTATATATCTTTCGATTTGCACGAAATTTGGTACATCGTAATGAATTAGGTCTAGAATGAGGTGTGTCAAGTTACTGAAAATCGGCTCAGATTTGGATATAGCTGCCATATATATTTTTCTCCGATTTAAGGTAAATGGTGTACCAAAGGCCCTATATATCTTTCGATTTGCACGAAATTTGGTACAGCGTAATGAATTAGGTCTATAATGATGTGTGTTAAGTTTCCTGAAAATCGGTTCAGATTTAGATATAGCTCGTATATATATTTTCGTCCGATTTAAGGTAAATGGTCCACCAAAGTCCCTATGTATCTTTCGATTTGCACGAAACTTGGCATAGCGTTATGAATAAGGTTTAGAATGATGTGTGTTAAGTTTCCTGAAAATAGGTTCAGAATTAGGTATAGCTCGTATATATATTTTCGTCCGATTTAAGGTAAATGGTCCACCAAAGTCCCTCTATATCTTTCGATTTGCATGAAATTTGGCACAGAGTACTGAATTAGGTCCAGAATGATGTGTGTCAAGTTTCCTGAAAATCGGTTCAGATTTGGATATAGCTGCCATATATATTTTCGTCCGATTTAAGGTAAATGGTTTACCAAAGTCCCTATATATCTTTCGATTTGCACGAAATTTGGCACAGCGTAATGAATTAGGTCTAGAATGATGTGTGTTAAGTTTCGTGAAAATCGGTTCAGATTTAGATATGGCTCCCATATATATTTTCGTCCGATTTAATGTAAATGGTCGACCAAAGTCCCTATATATCTTTCGATTTGCACGAAACTTGGCATAGCGTTATGAATAAGGTTTAGAATGATGTGTGTTAAGTTTCCTGAAAATCGGTTCAGATTTAGATATAGCTTCTATATCTGACCAAAGGAAAAATTTAGTATCGTTTGCAGAAAGACATGTTTATTGATTCAATTTAATTTTACTGGTCCTTTAAAAATGCGACGTCTGTTACGATTCATCTGTTGAATATATCCAAAGTGGTGAAGGGTATCATATAGTCGGCCCAGTCCGACTTTACTACTTTCCTTATTGGTTTAAGCTCGGCTTATGGAACGAATGTTTTGTAACAAGCCAGCTAAGTAGGTAAGTAAGCAGGATTCAGTGGGTTTTCTATGTTCAGAAGGTCTTCTGTAAACCTGTAGATCCTCTGCAGACATCTGCATATTTTCTAGGGACACAATACTTCTTCAATCCTGCTGGTATTCTAAAAATCGAACACCTACTGTTCTTCTAAAGACATAGGACTTTCTGTAGGTCTTCTGCGTACAGAAAAGTGCCTGCCGTTCGACTATTGGCAGAATACATTTAAAGAAAACCTTCTGCAGTTTTTTAAGCAGATCTTCTACAGGTCTTGTATAGCCAAAAAAGAAGATCTCAGGAACATCTTCTGTAGATGGGGTATTTCCTAAAGGTCTTTTATGGACTGAAGACCTTCTAGGGCCTAGAAATTAAACCTCAGCTCATTTCCCAAAAATATTTGATTGTAATATTTATTTCGTCCTTCAAACTGAAAACACTATTCTTTCCAATTCCTCTGTAGAACACAAACGCTTTCTCTCACACACATACATATATATTTGCCTTTTGTTTCAGTGCAAATAAAATGTGATTTTATTTGTTTTTTGTGGTAACATCAACATCACATAAATTTGCTTATATTTCAAAACACTTTCTGTTTTCAAAATTTATGTTAATTTTTTTTTGTGCCCGTACTAAGTTCCGCTTTTTTCGCTTTCGTTTGAAAAAATATAAATTTTAATATATTTTTTTCGTTCTGCTGATTTGGTTGCTTTGTGTGTGTCCTTTATTACCCTCCAACCGGTAAAGTGTTCCTTTCACTTTTTTGGAAGATAATTTCATACATTCATGCATTCGTTTGTTTGCTCTTTCGTTTGTTCATTCATTTATTTTGCTACTTAGGAGCTGTTTGTGTGTGTGTCTTTTCGCGGGTATGAATATAAAATTTGTGTACATAAATATATATAAATTATGAAGGAAGTGATATCCATGCCCAAATGTAAACATAAATGATAATAGGGTGTAACGTAAAAAATTGTACAACAAAAGTTTTTTATGTAGAGGGTTACGATATATAGAGGTTTTCAAGATAGGAGGCCTTAAAGGGTATTAAACACGTAATGTACGTCTTCCAGAGATAAAGAATATTATATTTTCCATCTGTAGGGGCTCCATAGATTTATATGGGCAGAAGATATTTTAGGATAATTCCTGCAGAAAGGGCACCTTTGTATGTCTTATAGACAGAGAATGGGAAAACTATAAGGTATAGAAAACCTTCGTTAGGTTTTTTATCCTAACCGTTCAGTAAAGTAAGTTATAATAAACTGACACAATTATTAATTTTCGAGTAATGATATATAGGTGGATGGGTTATGGGTCAGTAAAAAATTTTCTTTCTATAAGAAACCTACAGAAGATATATATGATACATTAGATGGCTTTATGTAAAACCTTATGGTCTATAGTGGGTAGAACGTCTTATGGTCTATTGTGGGTAGAACGTCTTCTGTCAAAAAATAATTATTTATCTAAAGGAGGTTTATAGAAGACGTGGAACAATGTTTCTGTGGACAGTACGCATCTAGAAGGCATTGTGTGTTTAGAGCGTTCTAGACGGCTTCGAAGAAAACTCTAGACGGCCTTGAGCCCGTAAAACATCATGAAATCTGCTATCTGTAATAAATACGAAAAGGAAAATTTGCTTGGAAGTGAGAAATTGTGCGATAACACGTCCTCCTAGGTGCCTCTATTGATATCTATTGGCTTGTTGATTGTTGGTACTGTTGGAAAATGTAAAAGATGCTTATTTTGAAAATAGGGCAATAATGTTTTATTTGCCCTCCTATAATTAAAACCAGTAAGGAAAGTAGTAAAGTCGGACGGGACCGACTATATGATACCCTTCACCACTATGGGTATATTAAACAGGACTATTAGCATGAAATTGCATGAAATAAAATATGTTGTATTTATCTAACTGTGAATCTACCTAGATCTATCCATAAAGTATGTAAATCGACTTCAAACAAATATAAATAGGTCATCCGTTGGGCTATGTCTGTACTTCTAGAAAACGCAACTACGTTATTCTATGCTCAATTTTGTACGATGTGCAAAATTTGATGTCAATCTGACTAACATGAGGAGTTTGATGTCCAATTTACTTGAAATCGGGCGGAAATATATATTTGGAAGCTCTAACCAAATATTAAGCGATTTCAAACAAACTTGTCACAGGTTAGGTTATACTAATTTCAGAACGTTTTGTTCCTATTGGTTCTTTGGTGCGTCAATTACTTAAAATCAATCAATAATAAAAGGGAGCTGTATCTAAATCTGGACCGATTTTCACAAAGCAAGGCAGACATCACTCTGGGCTCAAGTCAGTACGTTATGCGAAATTTCGTGCAAATCGAAGGACATATAGGCACTTTGGTGCACCATTTACATGAAATCGGACGAAACAATCGAAAGATATATAGGGACTTTGGAGCACCATTTACAAGAAATCGGACGAAACTATATATGAGAGCTATATCTAAATCTGTACCGATTCTCACGAAACTTGGCAGACATCATTCTTGACCTAAATAATTAGGCTGTACCAAAGTTCGTGCAAATCGGAAGATATATAGGGACTTTGGGCACCATTTACATAAAATCGGACGAAACTATATATGGGAGATATATATATCTACATCAGGACCGATTTTCATGAAACTTGGCAGACATCATTCTAGGCTAAATTAAGTACGTTATGCCAAATTTCGTGCAAATCGAAAGATATATAAAGACTTTGGTGCACCATTTACATGAAATCGGACGAAACTATATATGGGAGCTATATCTAAATTTCGACCGATTTTCTCGAAAGTTGGCAGACATCATTCTAGGCTCAATTCAGTACGTTATGCCAAATTTCGTGCAAATCGAAAGATATATAGGGACTTTGGGGCACCATTTACATGAAATCGGACGAAACTATATATGGGAGCTATATCTAAATCTGGACCGATTTTCTCGAAAGTTGGCAGACATCATTCTAGGCTCAAATCAGTACATTATGCCAAATTTCGTGCAAATCGAAAGATATATAGGGACTTTGGGGCACCATTTACATGAAATCGGACGAAACTATATATGGGAGCTATATCTAAATTTGGACCGATCTTCTCGAAAGTTGGCAGACATCATTCTAGGCTCAATTCAGTACGTTATGCCAAATTTCGTGCAAATCGAAAGATATATAGGGACTTTGGGGCACCATTTACATGAAATCGGACGAAACTATATATGGGAGCTATATCTAAATCAGGACCGATTTTCACGAAACTTGGCAGACATCATTCTAGACCCAAATGATAAGGCTGTACCAAATTTCGTCCAAATTGAAAGATATATAGGGACTTTGGGCACCATTTACATAAAATCGGACGAAACTATATATGGGAGATATATCTACATCAGGACCGATTTTCACGAAACTTGGCAGACATCATTCTAGGCTCAATTCAGTACGTTATGCCAAATTTCGTGCAAATCGAAAGATATATAGGGACTTTGGGGCACCATTTACATGAAATCGGACGAAACTATATATGGGAGCTATATCTAAATCTGGACCGATTTTCACGAAACTTGGCAGACATCATTCTAGACCTAAATGATTAGGCTGTACCAAATTTCGTCCAAATCGAAAGATATATAGGGACCGTTTACATTAAATCGGTTAAATATATATATGGGAGCTATATCTAAATCTGAACCGATTTTTCCCAATTTCAATAGGGCCGAATAAGTGACCTATGCCAAATTTCATCCAATTCGGATCATAAATGCGACCTGTACTTTGTTTACAAGTTAACATGGACAGACAAACAGACAGACAGACGGACGGACGGACATGCATAAATCGACTTAGAAAGTGATTCTATGCATATTCTCAAAAGAAACCATGATTCTATCTCGATTATTTTTGCCTGTTACAAACATATGCACAAAGACATAATACCCTGTACCACAGTGTGGTGAAGGGTATTAATATTGAAAATGTGGTCATTTTACCTTAAGGCGATGCCAAATGATAAATCTATATCGAAATTGTTCTCTCAAAATATTCAGCCTCTTTGGTGGGACTCAGACCTAAAAATTCCTTAAAGTCTTTTCAATGGGGGTTAGTAAAAATGAAATATCGAACATTTTTTGGAAATAAAGGCTTATGGATATATAGAAAATTTTTTTGAAAATGTTTTTTCGCTCTCCAAGAATCCGAAATGATAAATTACAACCACTCTAATCAAAGTTTCCGAAAACCGAAAGGGGTGGGAACTTTTATCTGCAGGCCATGTCAAAATATGGATATATGTTCAAATAATTCTGTGAAAAATGTTAATCACCTACTAATGTTTATCAGCCTCTTTGTTGGAAAAATGTGATTCACACCTTGAAAATACGGAAAATGGGCGAGGCTATGTCAGAAGAATTTCTGAGTTTCACGCATTCTTCACGAGCCAACTTTTTTTTCGGTATCTACAAGGTTTGTGTCTATATCGTGGATTTTTAAAGAACATATTTTTATGCCTCTACCATAAGGTGGAGTGTATATTAAATATGTCATTCTGTCTGTTGAAATCACGACGAATGTCGCAAAAATTAAGATAGAGCTCTGAAATTTTGCACATTGCGAGTATGGTATTACAAATGAGTTATATATATGGTTCCACGTTTTGATATTCGGTATTTTGGGAATGTTAATCGAATTGCCTGTAATTTAGTATTTTGGGTTCCAAATGTATAGCGAACCTCCCTACTAAAAATGGTTAATATTAACTCAAGTCTCAGGATAGCCCCCTCATATAACGGTTCTCCTTAATATTCACTACTTTGGGGTTGTTGGGAACGTTTTTCAACCGAAGTGGCTGTAATTTGAATTTCAGATTCCTAATTTTAATTATTGACTCAAGTTGAACACGTTTCTAATCCGTATTTTGAGGATTTCAGACATAGTTTTCAAACGTCACGCGTCATTTCTGGAATGTTTAAGGTACTAGCACAACCTCAGTGTCAGTAGGTATTTTGAATGTATGAATATTAAGCCTGAACATAGGAATACAATCCGAATGATAACTCTTGATTTCGTATGAGGAATTTTTGTCCTTCTCTGCAATTCGTTAAGAAATTTCCGCCATGTGATGGTCCTGGAAAAATGTATTCCTTAAAAAATCCGTAATCTGATGTCCATTAAAAAATGTTATTGGATTTATAAAATCCACGTCCTTTGTTGGTCCTTGAAAAATATTCTTAAATATTGTGAATGTTTGGAAAGAGTGATGGGTTTTTCTTATAGACATGTTTTCGAGAGTTCTATGGACTATTTACTTGAAGGCTGACGAGCTTTGCATTCAAATGACGCATAAAAGAAAAACAAAGTCAAAATAATACAGCTCTCAATTGGCGCACAATAGCAATTTATTTATTTCGCGGTTTGAATAAAGAAAACGGCATAAAAACAAGAAGCATTTCCGCCAAATTCTTATATTTCAAAATTGTAAGAAAACTTTTTGTTGGTCCTTGTATAGAGTAGAATTTTTCAAAAAAATCAAAACTTGTCTTGATCTTGTAATGAGCCTTGAAAAAATTCTTTCTTTAAAAATCTGCTCTATGATTGCTTGAAAAAATATTCTTTAAACAATTCACACTTTACGCCTCTTGAACAGAATATTCCTTTAAATCCATTACTTGTGTTGATCTTTGAAAGAATGTTCTTTAAACTCCGCATTCGAATGGCACATAAAAAATATCCGTACTCTGATGGCTATAGAAAAATTATTTAAAAAAATCCCTTACTCTTATGATTCCTTAAAATATTTCTTAATAAGCCCTTATATCCCATAATCCCGTTGTGTTAATACTTTAAATGATATTCCTTAAAAAAAACTACCTCTGACTACCCTCGAAAAAAAATCCTTCCACAGAAGGCCCTTCAAAATATATTCTTTCGTGAATCCTTTAAAAATCTGCAATCATATGGACTTCATAGCGAATACGTAATATTTAGTTTGCGGCAGCATACTCATACGCCATGGTGAGATGAACGAAAAAATTGTCGAAATATGTATCTTTTTTCGTACGCCATTACAACCCCTACTAGCGAGGGGCGACCTCACCTAATCGAATTGGATTTAATTTGATATTACCAATTTATCAATATTGACCCATGTATCGAATATAACGATACCTTCCAAATTACTGTATTTTGGCACTTTTGGTTGTACTGTAACATGTTAGGTTTAGAAAGTTTTTCAACCGAATGGCCTCTAAATTGTTTTTATACCCCACACAACTATGTTGTCAGGGTATTGTAGCTTTGTGCAGCCCCAAGAGTTTGTAAGTATACCGATCGTCATATATCGACTTGCTGAGTCGATCTAGACATATGTCCGTCTGTCCATTATAATTTGTAAACACGATAAAGATCACAGTTATGAACCAATCGTCGGGTTCTGGCCAAGGAATATCTCTACTATTTTTGGTAATGATCGATTAATAATAGGGGATGAAATTAACCAAAAACTTTATTTTTTTCTGTTTTACAGTTCACTTTAGAGGCCACAATTATGTCCCGAACATCACGAAATTTTACACAATTTTATTTTAAAGATCGGTTAATATTTATCGACTCAAATGGACACAGACTTTTGTGCAAATATTGCGAAGTATTGCTCTTTCTCTGAATATAGATCCGCAGAAACTTAGACTTAGAGCCCCCGTCCGACTATGCTCATCCGCTCAGTGGTTTAAAGAACGCACAACCGAAAGAAGACTGGTTGGCCTTAAAATTATAATGATGTATGCACGCTAGAAGGGAATCTGACCAACAAAAACACATGGATCTGTGCATGGCTCGGGGTTCAGCATCGCAAAAATTTAAAAAATCAATGACAGTAGTGTAGGGTATCATATGGTCGGCACCGTTCAACTATACTGTTTAGTACCACAATTTTTTATTTATATACTAATGTCAAAATGTACTTAACAAACAAACACACACTTTTCAATTATGCATACATTTTTATGTTCATTTTACTTATGCTCACTCTCACACACACACACATACATACATATATGCCTGCACCGAACTTCAGACAAGAAACAAAAAACGAATAATAAACTGTTTCTAACTCGTTTATTGTACACAAAGGACACAAAACGACAACGACAACCAAATTTTATATCATGATGTAGGGGTAGAGGTACAAAAATTGTACCCAACATTTTTTAGTAAAAAGCTGTGAGTGTATGTGTGTGTGAGGCTGTGTTTTAATATATAATGTTGTTGATATAGAAATGTATGGCAATTTATGCATTTGTTTTCATTGGGTTTTTGTTTTTATAAATTAATAAATATTTTATGAAAATATATGTTTAGTAGATTTTTGTTATAAATGTGTGGGTGAGTGTGTTTATTTTTTGTTAGAGATTTTTTATCAATAAAAAAATATTAAAATAATTTCGGTCATATTTTTAAAAATCGAACATTTTTTTATAAAATGAAATGAAAATATCTATTTTATTTAAATAATAATAGAATATGACAATAATCAGTTTTCAGTAATAGGATGAGTCCAGGGGCATTATTACACCCTATCAGCTTAAGAGGTCCTGGAAGGAAAATAAGTGCATACACAGGCTAGATATGTAATTGTGAGATATATTTATTTTATTTCAATTTATTTTTATCTTTTGATGCTAATTGATACACTATAAAGGTCTGGCCTCCTTCTCTGTATCTTCGTGTGTGGGTGTGTGTGGCTTCACAAGAAAAATTGAAGATAACAAATGTGATATTTGCCACACACACATACATAAAATTGAATTCTCAAAAATATGAATATAATTTACATGTAAAACGATGTGCTCAAAGGATAGGAAAATATGCAATTCTTGGTAGTCAACAATCAAGTAATCTATGCTATGCCTATGTCCATGTCCATGACATATATAAAGGTATAATATTTTGCATTTACCACTATAACGAGTTCCAAGTAACCACAAATCATGTAGTGATGTTACAGCATTTTGATTGCATTCAGTGAATTCGGAGAATCTAAGAATAATGGAATTCTTTTGAAAAAATAGACAATTTTTTTCAGGAAAATTTACAACTGAGGCGTGGATTTATTAAAGAATATTTTTCAAGGGCCAACTGAGGCGTGGATTTATTAAAGAATATTTTTCAAGGGCCAACTGAGGCGTGGATTTATTAAAGAATATTTTTCAAGGGCCAACTGAGGCGTGGATTTATTAAAGAATATTTTTCAAGGGCCAACTGAGGCGTGGATTTATTAAAGAATATTTTTCAAGGGCCAACTGAGGCGTGGATTTATTAAAGAATATTTTTCAAGGGCCAACTGAGGCGTGGATTTATTAAAGAATATTTTTCAAGGGCCAACTGAGGCGTGGATTTATTAAAGAATATTTTTCAAGGGCCAACTGAGGCGTGGATTTATTAAAGAATATTTTTCAAGGGCCAACTGAGGCGTGGATTTATTAAAAATATTTTTCAAGGGCCAACTGAGGCGTGGATTTATTAAAGAATATTTTTCAAGGGCCAACTGAGGCGTGGATTTATTAAAGAATATTTTTCAAGGGCCAACTGAGGCGTGGATTTATTAAAGAATATTTTTCAAGGGCCAACTGAGGCGTGGATTTATTAAAGAATATTTTTCAAGGGCCAACTGAGGCGTGGATTTATTAAAGAATATTTTTCAAGGGCCAACTGAGGCGTGGATTTATTAAAGAATATTTTTCAAGGGCCAACTGAGGCGTGGATTTATTAAAGAATATTTTTCAAGGGCCAACTGAGGCGTGGATTTATTAAAGAATATTTTTCAAGGGCCAACTGAGGCGTGGATTTATTAAAGAATATTTTTCAAGGGCCAACTGAGGCGTGGATTTATTAAAGAATATTTTTCAAGGGCCAACTGAGGCGTGGATTTATTAAAGAATATTTTTCAAGGGCCAACTGAGGCGTGGATTTATTAAAGAATATTTTTCAAGGGCCAAGGCGTGGATTTATTAAAGAATATTTTTCAAGGGCCAACTGAGGCGTGGATTTATTAAAGAATATTTTTTTTCAAGGGCCAACTGAGGCGTGGATTTATTAAATATTATTTTTCATGGGCAAACTGTGGCTGGTTGTATTTTTTGAGGCGTGGATTTATTATTTTTCAAGGGCCAACTGAGGCGTGGATTTATTAAAGAAGATTTTTCAAGGGCCAACTGAGGCGTGGATTTATTAAAGAATATTTTTCAAGGGCCAACTGAGGCGTGGATTTATTAAAGAATATTTTTCAAGGGCCAAGAATATTTTTCAAGGGCCAACTGAGGCGTGGATTTATTAAAGAATATTTTTCAAGGGCCAACTGAGGCGTGGATTTATTAAAGAATATTTTTCAAGGGCCAACTGAGGCGTGGATTTATTAAAGAATATTTTTCAAGGGCCAACTGAGGCGTGGATTTATTAAAGAATATTTTTCAAGGGCCAACTGAGGCGTGGATTTATTAAAGAATATTTTTCAAGGGCCAACTGAGGCGTGGATTTATTAAAGAATATTTTTCAAGGGCCAACTGAGGCGTGGATTTATTAAAGAATATTTTTCAAGGGCCAACTGAGGCGTGGATTTATTAAAGAATATTTTTCAAGGGCCAACTGAGGCGTGGATTTATTAAAGAATATTTTTCAAGGGCCAACTGAGGCGTGGATTTATTAAAGAATATTTTTCAAGGGCCAACTGAGGCGTGGATTTATTAAAGAATATTTTTCAAGGGCCAACTTAGGCGTGGATTTATAAAAGAATATTTTTCAAGGGCCAACTGAGGCGTGGATTTATTAAAGAATATTTTTCAAGGGCCAACTGAGGCGTGGATTTATTAAAGAATATTTTTCAAGGGCCAACTGAGGCGTGGATTTATTAAAGAATATTTTTCAAGGGCCAACTGAGGCGTGGATTTATTAAAGAATATTTTTCAAGGGCCAACTGGGCGTGGATTTATTACCAAAACAAAAATAACAACAACAGCAAAAAGAGAAGTATGATGTCTATGGAAAATATGTCATGTTCGCACAAAAACGCAACAACAACACCACTACTACATTACAATAACAACTACAAAAAAATCCAGGGATAATTCATGTGTTGCCCAGAAAATTTAAGTTACAATAGCCCAGGCTGGCTGGTTGACTGGCTGGCTGGTTGACTGGGGTGGTTGGTTTGCCTGACTGGCTCGTTCGCTGCCGGGTTGTCTTTCAATGAGAACTGTGTCGTTATGTTCATTCACTGATAACGAACAAAAATAGTCCTTGAAAAATATGTGTGTGTGTGCGTGTGTATGTGTCACTGGGTAATGCTGATGATGACCCACAACATGTGTGCGAGTGTGTATGTATGTGTGTTTGCGTTCGAATATATTTTAATGCCTGTTTTCGGTTGAATATTATTATACACAGTGTCAGCTGTTCGGCTGTCTAGTTGTGGAGGCGGGAAGAAACGTTTGTTGTAGAAGAAGCATAAAATTTGGCGCCATTTTACTAAATAATTTGAAAATTCAAAATAACAATGTCCTGCCACTGTTATGGGAATGATGGGAGAGTAAGTGTAACAGACTATACCGCTCTTATACTCTGTAAGGGTTATGGTATTAAAAGTGTTCCCAGTGCCATGGTGAGTGGGAGAGAGAGGGAGTATTTTTTTTACAGATTTATGCTGTGCTGCTAATGTTTGAGAGCAAGAGAAAACTCTAACAGGAAAGGCTTATTGAACTGTGTTCAGGATAAGGTTGCTGCTACTTAACATATTTGCATTAACAGGGCAACAATTTTATAGAGATATGTAAAGATACGATTTTTAGGACCATAAAAATCCACGTCGATAGTTGACAGTACTTGAAAAAATCTTGTTGATCCTAGAAAAATTGTAGTTGTCCCGTTCTAATGATTTCGGTTAGAGGTGTACGGAATTCTGTTGATCGGGCAGACAGATCAGAAATCAGATGAAATAAAATATGTGATCTATGTTTAAATATGAGCCGAGAATCTATGCAAAAATGTCATGCCAATCGAGAAAATTAGGGTGTCAGCTGCAACAGTTATGTGAAATCAGAAATATATATATATATATATATATATATATGAGAACCGCATGTAGTTCCGAACCAATTTAAAGAAAACTTGACTCGCGCCATTAGGTACACTGCAGCACAGTGCTGCAATCCGAGAAACTTTGTTATTTCGAGCACCATTTACATAAAATAGGACGGAAATATTTAGGTGAGCTATATCTTAATCTGAACCGATATCAATTACACAATATTGGGAGTTGGGTGTATCATTTATATATTCGGGGGCTAGATCGAAATCTGAACCGATTTCGTCAAGGTTCGTCCTAGAGACAACAGAATGGACTGTATCATATTAAATCGCATTATAGTCATAAATGCGAGCTGTAAAAGCACTTGGCCACACAGACATGCTTAAATCGACGCAGAAAGGTGTTCTATGTATATCCTCAACATATGAGCAAATAATCAGGTGTGTGTGTGAAGGTTATAAAAAATGATCTTTTCTTTTCAGAAACTACCTCCGCAAATATATCGAAAATGAGGCAGGACCTTGAAATGTGGCTATGTCAAACGATTGACCTATATCGAACATTTTCTGCTAATATATTCTTTCACTCTCCAAGAACTCTGAATGTTCAGTGACAGTCAATTCGATGTCAAATGTGGCTAAAACTTTTAAAATGCCAAAAAATGTGATGCAGATCTTTATATAGATGCTAAGCCAATATGTGGATTTATATCGAAAAAGTACTCCCAAAAATGTTTGTCATCCTCCAGGAACTACGAATGTCATAGTACAGCCACATCAGAGGCAAATGCGTCGAAAACCTAAAAAGGTGGGCATCCTCCAGGAACCACGAATGTCATAGTACAGCCACATCAGTGATAAATGCGTCGAAAACCTAAAAAAGGTGGGCAGGAAATTGCGGCTAAAATCTCCCGAAATAAAAAAAATGTGGCGATACCGTGGACTTTTATGGCAAATTTTCTGCTGAAAATCTCCCATTTGGAAAAAAAATATATTATTTAATCTATGCCCGCCTATACTTATTTACAAATACGAACATATATCGGTTCCGAACCTTAAGGAAATTAAAAACAACAACAAAGAGTTTTTCAAATCTACCACCATATTATTCAAAAAACCAAGTCCCGGATTTAATTATACCCTTCACCATACTGTGTTACAGGGTATTTTTTCTTTGTGCATATGTTTGAAACAGGCAAAAATAATTGAGATAGACCCATGGTTCCTTTTGAGAATATGCATAAAATCACTTTCTGAGTCGATTTATGCATGTCCGTCCGTCCGTCTGTCTGTCTGTCCATGTTAAATTGTAAACAAATTACAGGTCGCATTTATGATCCGTATTGGATGAAATTTGGCACAGCTCATTCGTTTGGCTCAAGGCCCAATGACCTTATTAAAATTGGGAAAAATCGGTTCAGATTTAGATATAGCTCCCATATAAATATTTTCGTCAGATTTAAGGTAAATGGGGTACCAAAGTCCCTATATATCTTTCGATTTGCACGAAATTTTGTATAGCCTATTGAATTAGGTCTAGAATGATGTGTGCTAAGTTTCGTGAACATCGGTTCAGATTTAGATATAGCTCCCATATATATTTTCGTCCGATTTAAGGTAAATGGTCTACCAAAGTTCCTATATATTTTCGATCTGCACGAAATTTGGCATAGCGTATTGAATTAAGTCTAGAATGATGTGTGCTAAGTTTCGTGAAAATCGGTTCAGAGTTAGATATAGCTCCCATATATAGTTTCGCACGATTTAACGTAAATGGTCTACCAAAGTTCCTATATATTTTTCGATTTGCACGAAATTTGGTGTAGCCTACTGAATCAGGTCTAGAATGACGTATGCTAAGTTTTGTGAAAATCGGTTTAGATTTAGATATAGCTCCCATATATAGTTTCGCCCGATTTTTAGGTAAATGGTGCACCAAAGTCCCTGAAAATCATTTGATTTGCACGAATTTTGTCATAGCTTATTGAATTAAGTGTAGAATGATGTGTTCACCTCCTATATATATTTTCGTCCGATTTTAAATAAATTGTCCATAGCTAGGCCGATTGACACAACGTACTGAAATTAATATAAATTAATCTCTGGCAAGTTTGCTTCATATCGGTTCAGATATAGATATATCGTAGCTTCCATATAAATTTCGACTTATTTATTGAGATTAAATTTTAAACAGTGCAGCATACCGAATAGCGTGTGTCAAGTTTGCTTTAAATCGATTTACACAAATCTGTCCCACTGTGCGCAAACGACTCTAAACTTGCCCAAACGAAATGAAATTTAGCATAGGTTCCAGAAAGATATAAAAATCACATTTTAAGTTCGTTCAATTTCATATCAAAATTCCTTCAAACAGCGACGTCTTTTCGGATACATATGTAGAATATACAAAGAGTGGTGAAGGGTATCATATAGTCGGCCCAGTCCGACTTTACTACTTTCCTTACTGGTTTTTTAATCCTGTTTGGGTCTTCCCAAAAAATATTCTTTAATAAATCCACGCCTATTTGGGTCTTCCCAAAAAATATTCTTTAATAAATCCACGCCTATTTGGGTCTTCCCAAAAAATATTCTTTAATAAATCCACGCCTATTTGGGTCTTCCCAAAAAATATTCTTTAATAAATCCACGCCTATTTGGGTCTTCCCAAAAAATATTCTTTAATAAATCCACGCCTATTTGGGTCTTCCCAAAAAATATTCTTTATTAAATCCGAGCCTATTTGGGTCTTCCCAAAAAATATTCTTTAATAAATCCACGCCTATTTGGGTCTTCCCAAAAAATATTCTTTAATAAATCCACGCCTATTTGGGTCTTCCCAAAAAATATTCTTTAATAAATCCACGCCTATTTGGGTCTTCGAAAAATATTCTTTAATAAATCCACGCCTATTTGGGTCTTCCCAAAAAATATTCTTTAATAAATCCACGCCTATATTGGTCTTCCAAAAATATTCTTTAATAAATCCACGCCTATATTGGTCTTCCAAAAATATTCTTTAATAAATCCACGCCTATTTGGGTCTTCCCAAAAAATATTCTTTAATAAATCCACACCTATTTGGGCCTTTCCCAAATAATATTCTTTAATTAATCCAGGCCTATTTGGGTCTTCCAAAAAATATTCTTAAATAAATTCACGCCTATTTTGGTCCTAGGAAAAACATTTTTAATAAATCCATGCCGTGTGGCTACTTGAAAAAAGTCTTCTTTAATAAATCCAGGCCTTATGGGAGCTTGAAAAAAAATATTCCTTAATAAATCCAGGCCTGGTTTGGTCCTTGGAAAAATATTATTTTTCAATGACTGTCCTGTGTTGGTCCTTGAAAAAAAATATTTTTTTAAAGAAAAGCATTTTCTGACATTTTTTTGTTACTGTTAAACATCAAAGAGAGAGGAATGTTTAAATGCGAGTTTAAAACCTTTCGTTTTAACATTTTTGCATATAAGAGCATTTTTATGTAGAGGCTTTACATTTTAGATAATATAACATTTGACCTGTTATTTTATATTTGAGAGCTACAGCGCAGCTAATAACATATTCAGAACATTCGTGAAATGTCTCTCATCACAAGAGAGAAGGAGAGAGCCATTAGGGCGTTATTACACCACACATTTTTTTGGAGCAACAGAAAAAACAATACAAAAATAAACGAGACAAGGACTCGTAAGGATGACGACCAAAGGAATTTCAAATTAGGATAGTCATGCCAAGGCAGCTGTTCGAAATGGTTGCTCGGAGAGATAGGACAAGGGATGAGTTGATTTTCGGCGTTCGAATGAATGAATTGGAATATTTACGTTTTTGCGTGCCCAATAAAAACTGGGTAATGTGGCTTGAAATAGCTTAAAGGCCATAATTTGTTTTTTTTTCGTTTTTTCGTTTTTTTTTTTTTTTGCCTGCATTGACTGGTGGTATATTTATGACCATAAAACTAAGTCGTCTATGGAACTCAAGGATTCATAATATTAAATTTTTGTGTTTGGATAATAATTAAATTCGTTTGGAGTTTGTTTTTCGTATTTTTGTTGTTGTTGCTTCTTTATTAATTCAGAGAGTGGGGATTTTTTTGTGCGACTTTGGTTTAGTTATTGTTTTTCTTGCAAATATTCTGGGAAATTTTATGGCTGTAGGTCTGTGATGTGTGGCAAATAAAATCTCTCGATTTTTTTTGTCAATCATAAATAACTGGGAGAAGAAAATATATTTTCTGCTTTTTTGCTGGAAAAATTTAAGCTTCGTGTTGTTGTTGTTATTGTACAGAGAAAGTGACATTTTTATTTGCTTTGCTTTGTTGTTGTTGATTTTTTCTGCTACACTAAACAGATGGATGGGAGATTATGGCCATCTACCGGTTCGGTTCGTTCGTTTTGTGATTTCGTGTTTTGAATTGTAATTTGTTTTTGTATGTATTCTCCAACACACATATGGCGAACGTCATAGTTTTGGAAATCATTTTTTTTTTATTTAGTTTTATTTTTTCTATTTCTTTTTAGCTTCCATTGAAAACTATTTTCCGTTCGATGATAACTCTTTTCACCACCCTGGCAGGATAGATTTCCCAAACATAGAAAATGTATCAAATTTAATTTTCTTTACCTTCATTTTTTAGTCGAGGGGGGTTTTGATACTCCACCGGGTAGTAGGTGAATGACAAATTTGATATTCTCTGTTAGTTTGATAATTCAATTTTGTGTTTTATGGCTGGGGTTCGCTGGCATTTGATGACAGACTTCGTGAAAGAGCAATTTTTGAACGTATTTTAAAAATACTGAGGAAAGACAGGAAGAGGTATGTGATAGATTTTTGCAGAATATTTTTTCAAGGACAAAAAGAGGTTAGAAATATTTTTCAGGGACCATATCAGGCCTGGATTTAAATAAAATATATTTTTTCAAGGACCAACACAAGCCGTGGATTTATTAAAGCAGATTTTTTTCAAGTAGCCACAAGGCGTGGATTTATTAAAGAAGACTTTTTTCATGTAGCCACAAGGCGTGGATTTATTAAAGAAGACTTTTTTCAAGGACCGCCACAAGGCGTGGATTTATTAAAGAAGACTTTTTTCAAGGACCGCCACAAGGCGTGGATTTATTAAAGAAGACTTTTTTCAAGGACCGCCACAAGGCGTGGATTTATTAAAGAAGACTTTTTTCAAGGACCGCCACAAGGCGTGGATTTATTAAAGAAGACTTTTTTCAAGGACCGCCACAAGGCGTGGATTTATTAAAGAAGACTTTTTTCAAGGACCGCCACAAGGCGTGGAAGACTTTTTTCAAGTAGCCACAAGGCGTGGATTTATTAAAGAAGACTTTTTTCAAGTAGCCACAAGGCGTGGATTTATTAAAGAAGACTTTTTTCAAGTAGCCACAAGGCGTGGATGTATTAAAGAAGACTTTTTTCAAGTAGCCACAAGGCGTGGATTTATTAAAGAAGACTTTTTTCAAGTAGCCACAAGGCGTGGATGTATTAAAGAAGACTTTTTTCAAGGACCGCCACAAGGCGTGGATTTATTAAAGAAGACTTTTTTTAAGGACCACCGCAAGGCGTTGAAGACTTTTTTCAAGTAGCCACAAGGCGTGGATTTATTAAAGAAGACTTTTTTCAAGGACAAGGCGTGGATTTATTAAAGAAGACTTTTTTCAAGGACAAGGCGTGGATTTATTAAAGAAGACTTTTTTCAAGGACAAGGCGTGGATTTATTAAAGAAGACTTTTTTTAAGGACAACCGCAAGGCGTGGAAGACTTTTTTCAAGTAGCCACAAGGCGTGGATTTATTAAAGAAGACTTTTTTCAAGGACCGCCACAAGGCGTGGAAGACTTTTTTCAAGTAGCCACAAGGCGTGGATTTATTAAAGAAGACTTTTTTCAAGGACCGCCACAAGGCGTGGAATACTTTTTTCAAGTAGCCACAAGGCGTGGATTTATTAAAGAAGACTTTTTTTAAGGACCACCGCAAGGCGTGGAAGACTTTTTTCAAGTAGCCACAAGGCGTGGATTTATTAAAGAAGACTTTTTTCAAGTAGCCACAAGGCGTGGAAGACTTTTTTCAAGTAGGCACAAGGCGTGGAAGACTTTTTTCAAGTAGCCACAAGGCGTGGAAGACTTTTTTCAAGTAGGCACAAGGCGTGGATTTATTAAAGAAGACTTCTTCAAGGACTGCCACAAGGCGTGGATTTATTAAAGAAGACTTTTTTCAAGGACCGCCACAAGGCGTGGATTTATTAAAGAAGACTTTTTTTCAAGGACCGCCACAAGGCGTGGATTTATTAAAGAAGACTTTTTTTCAAGGACCGCCACAAGGCGTGGATTTATTAAAGAAGATATTTTTCAAGGAGCCACAAGGCGTGGGTGGCGTATGGGATGATAGATACCAAGCAACGGCTCTGATTGGCTTTAACATGGCGAGGTCCAGGCCTATCTTGGTCCCTCTTCCATCTCAATTGTGGACGCTGACCTCCCCGCGGTGCCACCTGGGGAGCTATTCTCATCATCCGATGAAATAGTGAGCTAATATGTGCCGCGAGTTCACCCATAAGAACTATAAAAAAATGGGTTGAGGCGTCGGGTTAGTTGCCCACTCTCGGAAAACCCAACCTACTATGAAAAAGCTAAGAAAAAGAAAACCAAACCCACCTAATGTTGACGACCCCCGCAATCGTATAAAGGACCACGATCTGCGAATCTGCACTTGGAATGTGCGCACGTTGTACAGAACAGGTGCAGTGTTCTCTTTGGCGGATATACTCAAGAAGTACAAAGCCGATATTATTGCCTTACCGGAAATGCGATGGAAAGCTGCCATGAAACGAGACATGAATTTGGCTGCGGATTTATTGTTAACACTGGAATAAAAGACCTTGTTTCCAGATTCACTCCAGTAGATGAGCGAATTTGCTGTAATCCGTATAAAAGCGAAGTTCTTTTACATCAGTCTAATTTGCGCCCATGCTCCGACCGAAGATAAAGATGAACAGACCAAAGACATATTTTACGAGCGCCTAGAAACTGCATATGTCCGTTGCCCTGGCCATGACATTAAAATTCTGCAAGGAGATTTTAATGCAAAAATCGGAAGAGAAAATATCTTTGGCCCCACCGTCGGAAAATTCAGCCTTCATGAAGAAACATCCGACAACGGCATGAGGTTGATTGACTTCGCGGCAGCAAAAAACATGGTAGTTAGCAGCACCAGATTCAAGCATCTCGATATACACAAGGCCACCTGGATCTCTCCTGATCAAGTAACGAGAAATCAAATTGATCATGTTGTGATAGACGAAAGGCATTTATCTAGTGTATTAGACGTCCGATCGATTCGAGGAGCGAATATCGATTCGGACCATTACCTTGTGGCAGTCAAGGTGCGCATCCGTCTTAATGTAGCAGCAAAGGTGCGATCTAATACAACACGGAAACTCGACGTCGAAAAGCTGCAAACCAACAGGTAGCCGAGGCCCACTCCGCTCAACTTACCACTTATTGTCCCTATAATAGTATAGAAGCACAATGGCAAAGAATTGCCCACTCCCTACAAACTGCAGCAAAAGCAACAATTGGGTACCAAAAACCACCACCAAGAAACCGATGGTACGATCAGGAGTATCGAAATGCTACTGAGGTGAAAAACGCAGCGTATAAGCAACCATGCAGACAGTAGCAACACGTAACGTGATGGAGAACTATCGGGAGAAAAAGGAGAGAGGAGAAACGTATTTTCAGAAAGAATAAGAAACCCGTGAGTGTGAGCAAATCGTGATGTGCAGGAGTCAGAATGAAGTCCGAAATTTTATTAACGAGTAAAACGCCAAACCGAAGGCTTTGGTGCAGGCATATCCTCCTGTAGAAGGAAACCTGGTGACAAATACAGACAGCGTGTTGAGGATCTGGAAGGAGCATTTCGAAAAGCTTCTGGTATCAAATAGTGGCGATGAAGAAGATACCCCAGAACCAATAAGAGATGATGGTATAGAGTGTATACCACCTAGCCAAGATGAGGTCATAAAAACAATCGGCTCAAGAACAACAAAGCAGCAGAAGCCGATGGGTTACCAGCCGAACTATTCAAGACTGGTGGCCAGATGCTGGTCAGGAGCATGCACCAGCTGATTAGCACAATTTGGCTAGATGAATGCATGGCCAATGATTGGAACCTCAGCATCCTGTGTCCCGTGCACAAAAAAGGAGACAAGACGATATGTGCCAACTATAGAGAAATAAGTCTCCTTCCCATCGCATATAAAGAGTGTGCTGTGTGAACGATTGAAGCCAATGGTCAATGACATAATCGGAACATACCAATGCGGCTTCAGACCTGGCAAATCCACCATTGACCAGATTTTCACTCTGTGCCAAATCCTGGAAAAGACCCACGAAAAACACATCGACACATACCACCTATTTGTCGACTATAAAGCCGCATTCGACAGCCCTATCCGTTCAGAGGTGGTTAAAGCCATGTCTGCGTTCGGCATTCCTACAAAATTAATACGGCTATGCAGGATAGCGCTAAGTGGCACAAGAAAAGACCCACGAAAAACACATCGACACATACCACCTATTTGTCGACTATAAAGCCGCATTCGACAGCCCTATCCATTCAGAGGTGTTTAAAGCCATGTCTACGCTCGGCATTCCTGCAAAATTAATACGGCTATGCAGGATAAGCAGTTAAAGTAGGAAAGGACCTATCGGAGCCCTTCAATACCGAACGAGGATTCAGACAAGGTGACAGTTTGACGTGCGATCTTTTTAACATCCTACTGGAAAAGGTTATACGAGAGGCAAAGTTGAACAGAAATGGCACTCTGTACACCATACAACACATGTTACTCGCCTACGCCGATGACATCGATATAATGGATCGAACATTGGGAGCGGTAACAGCCACCTTTGAACAAATTGAAGAGGAGTCTGTCAAAGTGGGTCTGGCAGTAAAAGGCGAGAAGACCAAGCTGATGGTATCAACGCGCAAGACGTCCAGTAGACTCGGACCAACTATGGAACTTGAGAACTACAGCTTCGAGGTAGTTAAAGACTTTATATACCTTGGTAAGGCCATAAATAAAACGAATGACATCAGTTTTGAAATTCGGAGAAGGATTGTGATGGCCAACAGATGCTACTATGGTCTAATTAAGCAGTTTAGAAACAAGGCCACCTCCCGCCAGACCAAACTCACACTTTACAAGACGCTGATACTACCCGTGCTATCGAATGAACCACGAGCTTTACAATTTATACGCGGACATCGACATAGTCAGTGGTATTGAGCTGCAGCGACTACGGTGGCTAGGCCATGTTGTGCGGATGAATGAAAATGCCCCAGCTCATAAGGCATATAAAAATGAGCCTACTGATGGTTCCCGTAGAAGGGGAATGCCACGAATTATATGGAAAGACCAAGTGGAAAACAACATCTTGGAACGTGATCTTCCAAATTGGTGGACTGGCGCACATGACCGACGCGCTTGGAAATCTTTTTTAAGCTTGGCTTATGGAACACCCGTTCTGTAACAAGCCAGCTAAGTAAGTAAGTACAAGGCGTGAATTTATTAAAGAAGATTTTTTTAAGGACCGCTACAAGGCGTGGATTTATTAAAGGGGTGGATTTATTAAAGAAGACTTTTTCAATATTTTGGAAATTTAATAAACATATTCGTAATACCTAAACCCTCCGTAAAAAAATACGCAAATATCCACAAACAATTTTTTTCCTTCCCCCAACTTTAATTTGGGACATTGTCCTATTGTTTCAAGGTCATTGTATAAAGTTTGTATATTATTGTTAGTATTATAATTTGTTGTTGTTGTTCAAGTTGGTGGATGAATATATTACAAAAACAAAATAATGTGATAATAAACGACTACAGAAACAAAAGTGAAAATATAATCATCATGAACATGAACATGCGTATGTATGTGTGTGTGTGTGGGTGAGTGAGTGTTGGTGTAGTCGCACATTTCATGTCAAGAGGAAATTTTGCAAATGAATATTTCCTGTGACATGAACCAACAAAGCAAATTATATAGTTTTTTTTTGTTGTTGTTCACTGAAATTAATTTATTTTTAGAAATCCCACTTTAATGTAGAGAGAAATGTTAAAGTTACAAAATAAAGATTTGATAGAAAAATTGGTCCTGGAAAAAATTCTTTTATAAATCCACGCCTTGTGTTGGTCCTGGAAAAAAAATTCTTTTATAAATCCACGCCTTGTGTTGGTCCTGGAAAAAAAAAATTTATAAATCCACGCCTTGTGTTGGTCCTGGAAAAAAATTCTTTTATAAATCCACGCCTTGTGTTGGTCCTGGAAAAAATTCTTTTATAAATCCACGCCTTGTGTTGGTCCTGGAAGAAATTCTTTTATAAATCCACGCCTTGTGTTGGTCCTGGAAAAAAATTCTTTTATAAATCCACGCCTTGTGTTGGTCCTGGAAAAAAATTCTTTTATAAATCCACGCCTTGTGTTGGTCCTGGAAAAAAATTCTTTTATAAATCCACGCCTTGTGTTGGTCCTGGAAAAAAATTCTTTTATAAATCCACGCCTTGTGTTGGTCCTGGAAAAAAATTCTTTTATAAATCCACGCCTTGTGTTGGTCCTGGAAAAAAATTCTTTTATAAATCCACGCCTTGTGTTGGTCCTGGAAAAAAATTCTTTTATAAATCCACGCCTTGTGTTGGTCCTGGAAAAAAATTCTTTTATAAATCCACGCCGTGTGTTGGTCCTGGAAAAAAATTCTTTTATAAATCCACGCCTTGTGTTGGTCCTGGAAAAAAATTCTTTTATAAATCCACGCCTTGTGTTGGTCCTGGAAAAAAATTCTTTTATAAATCCACGCCTTGTGTTGGTCCTGGAAAAAAATTCTTTTAAAAATCCACGCTTCGTGTTAATTCTTGAAAATTTTTCTTTTAAAAATCCACGCCTCGCGTTAATCCTTGAAAAATATTCTTTTAAAAAACACGCCTCGTGTTAATCCTTGAAAAATATTCTTTTAAAAATCCACGCCTTGTGTTGGTCCTGGAAAAAATTCTTTTAAAAATCCACGCCTTGTGTTGGTCCTGGAAAAAAATTCTTTTAAATATTCCCTTGTGGCTACCTGAAAAAATATTCTTTTGAAAATCCACGCCCTCTTTAGAAAATCCACGCCCTGAAAAAACCAATCCCTATATTTATACTCTTCACCACACTGTGGTACAGGATACTATGTCTTTGTGCATATGTTTGTAACATTCAAAAGGAAACGAAATAGAGACATGGTTCCTTATAAGAATATGCAATCAATTTATATTTATCAATGTCCGTCCGTCCGTCTGTCTGTATGTCTGTCCAAGTTAAATTGTAAACAGAGTACAGGTCGCATTTATGATTCGAATTGGATGAAATTTGGCGCAGCGCATTTGTTTGGCCCAAAGACGAACCCTATTGAAATTGGGGAAAATCGGTTCAGATTTACATATAGCTCCCATATATATTTTCGTCCGATTTAATGTAAATTGTGTACCAAAGTCTCTGTATATTTTTCGATTTGCAGGACATTTGGCACAGCGAGTTGAATAAGGTTTAAAATAATGTCTGCCAAGTTTCGTGAAAATCGGTCCAGATTTAGATATAGCTCCCATATATAATTTCGTCCGATGTTACATAAATAGTGCGCCAAAGTCCCGAAATATCTTTCGATTTGCACGAAATTTGGCATAGAGTACCAATTTTCAGATTTATATATAGCTTTCTATATATTTCCGTCCGATTTAAGGTAAATGGTGCACCAAAGCCCCTATATATCCTTCGATTTGCACGAAATTTGGCACAGCATACTGAATTGAGTCTAGAATGATGTGTGCTAAGTTTCTTGAAAATCGGTTCAGATTTAGATAAAGCTCCGTTATATATTTTCGTCCGATTTAAGGAAAATGGTGCACACAAAATCCCTATATATCTTTCCATTTGCACGAAATTTGGCATAGAGTACTAATCTAAGTATAAAATGATGTGTGTTAAATTTACTGAAAATCGGTTCAGATTTATATATAGCTCCCATATATATGTTCGTCCGATTTAAGATAAATGCTGCACACAAAGTCCCTATATATCTTTCCATTTGCACGAAATTTGGTATGGCGTACTGAATTAAGCCTATTATGATGTGTGCATAGTTTCGTGAAAATCGATTCAGATTTAGATAGAGCTCCCATATATATTTTCGTCCGATTTAAGGTAAATGGTGCACCAAAGTCCCTATATATCCTTCGATTTGCATGAAATTTGGTATGGCGTACTGAATTAAGCCTAGAATGATGTGTGCTAAGTTTCGTAAAAATCGGCTCAAATTTACATATAGCTCCCATATATATTTTTAACCGATTTTATGTAAATTGTGCACCAAAGACCCTATATATTCTTCGATTTGCACGAAATTTGGCATAGCGTACTGAATTAACTCTATAATGATGCGTGCTAAGTTTCGTGAAAATCGTTTAAGATTTACAATTGTAAGGATACATATGTACAATATACCCAAAGTGGTGAACGGTATCATATAGTCGGCCCAGTCCGACGTTACTACTTTCCTTACTGGTTTTTTATTAAAAATATTTTTTGTTGCTTGACGAAGTATTCTTCCACATTCTTGCTGGAAATTTTTAATTCATTTTCAATGAGTTAGGCATATCCAGCTAATCTCTAACTAATTAGGAGTTCCAACTTTTTTGTAGTTGTTATTGTTGTTGGTTTTATAATTCAATTTAATTATTTATTGAGATAAACCGCATGACGTTGAGCATGACGTAGAGAAAAAAATCAACTCAACAAGAATAAACCTCACCAGGTTCTATTCAGGGACACATAATGGAGTGGAAAATTAAACCTCACAAACGCACATGCACGCGCACATACACTCACACACACACGGGTACACATAGGCCCAACCACAGCCAGAAGAATATCAAACAATGTTGCTCTAATTTTTTGGCAAGTTCATCATTGTCAATGTAGATGGGTGTGTGTGTGTTTGCCTACTCATTTGACTGTCAGTCATTCATCTAACCTACCAACCAACCAACCCGCCAGTCAGTCTGTCATATGTGTGTGTGTGTTTTGCTTTGCAGCCATACGGGAAGTGTGGCATAACAAACATGAGCATTGTCACTTATTACCCATAACCATGATATGCTGGCTTAGGCAGCTGGTTAAGGAACCGAAAAAAAAGTAAAACAAAAACAACAAAAATGAAAAACGAAAAACAAAAAAATGGAAAGCCACTCGGGTGACTGGTACCATACAATACCGCCAATACCACAACATTTCATTTGGTATGTTTTTCATTTTTGGAACAAACTGAAAAGCTTACACATAGAGGCACAGGTTCGGGCATACACATATGCAGGTGTATAGATACACTCATACACACACACACATATTCATACATTTATACAAATTCACTTGTGATGTGAAAAATTCAAACATATTACCATATATGAGTTAGTGTCGGTTGGTCGGTCGTTCGTTCGCTGTATTATATCTTTGTGAGAGTTATGTAGAACTGTGTGATTCTTGTTATATATTTGTGGGTGTGTGTGTGTGCGTGTGTATGTGTAGTTGGTTGTATATTTGTTTGTTGAATTGTTCACATTGAGTTTGAATATAAATTACACATTTTCCCCATAAAACAAGTTGCGTTCGCTGTTGCTGTTGTTGTGTTTGTTTTATTGTGCAAGGCGTATGGCTGGGTGTGTATGTGCGTGTGTTTGCATGTTGCCTGTGAACGCTGTTGGTTGGCGTTTTGTTGCTGGTAGTTTTTCGCTTGAAGTTTTCCAAAAAAACCAAAAAAAAAAAAAAACTTTACATGACCAAATTTATACTAGCAAAATTTTTCACCAGTAGCGGACTTGGATTTTGGGCTTGAATGGGCCTAAAAAGTTTTCAATTTTATATACTCTACACAACTACATATGGTGTGAGGGCAAGGATAGTGGTCTCTTGAGTTTGTTTCTCAACGAATTATTTGTCCTTGATCCTCCAACGATATCTCCACTAGCTGAACCGATCTTAACATATATGTCCGTCCGTCCGACCAATCGTCATGCATGCAGATCCAGTTCTGCCCAAAGAAGGCACATATTTTGTTCACCAATTATTGGCCAATACTTATAAAATGAAATGGTCCAAAACAGTATTTCACTCTGATTCTCTGGTCGCTTTAATGGTCACAATAATAATCCGAACATTACGAAATTTTACACAGAGAAGGTGACCTGGAATGCTTGGCTCTTTTAATGATAATAGTTTGCGGGTCCAAGGATCCAGACTTGTGTGTGATAATAACAAAAATTACATTCTATGACTCTAGGAAGATATAGACCGGAGAAATGGACAGTATATGCAATAGTAGTGATTGGCCTTTAATGTGATACTAATTATAGTGATGTGGGAGTTATACTTATATATTTGCATGAGGTTTCGGCTGAGGTCATGGACGACATATGAGTACGAATATGAGTTGGACCAAAAACTTCTTTTTTCTCCGTTTTCTGGTAGCAATAATGGTCCCAATAACAACCAGTACATTACGAAATTTTACAATTTTTTTGTATTTTAAACTGATATCAAACCTATTGATGCTAGAGGACGGATATGAGGAACATATTGGAATTTATAAAGGGGTATACATATTCTTTCATATAATTATGTAGTTTCATATGATTATTGCCACATCAGAGAATATAAATATCACGAAATTTGGCTAGAATCGGAATTTAGATACGCCTAAAGAAACTGTTCAGTGATAGTTCCATTCGACTATATTCCAATCACTGATTTAACCAGTGAGCGGAGCAGTATAGTCGGACGGGGCCGACCATACGATACCCTACGCAACTACCACGAACTCTAATTTTCTGAGGATGTTTATTCCGAGTCTGAGTAATATTTCGTGATATTTGCCCCCTCTTGTCCGATTAGAGGTTAACAACACCTCTTCCTTACTATTTTCGAATATTCAGTACAGTCCTTCTAATTACTTGTCCAGATTACCTTCACGGTGGGTTGTGTTGTGATTTTTGGATTATACTCTACTCGAAAACACACAAAAAATTATATTCTCCGTCCATTTCATCCCAAAATTTTAATCTGATAATCACCGAAAATTATAGGCGTTGTTCTTGACCATAACTGGAACCTCATGAACAATTTGAAAGCCATCAGCGCGATATTTCTCCCTCTAATGTGGTAATGGGTTACTAAATAATATCTGAATACGTAAGCACCTGTAAATATTTGACTGTAACTCCCACATCTGAGTAGATACATCACTATATTTGGTATCAATTTAAAGGTCAACCACTCCTCTTGGATATGCTATCAACTCCTGGGGTCTACATCCTCCAGGAGTAAATATATATGCCATAGAATACAAATTTTGTCATTTTTCACACAAAAGTCAGGGTCCATTTGACCCGCTAAATATTGACCGATCTTTATCAAAACATGCATGCTTATTCTCTGGCCCGATCCCCTTCTCCATGCAAAAATTCGCGGTGTTTGGGCCATAATTGCGGCCTCTGGAGCGACCAGAAAAACCGACAAAAATTTAGTATTTGGTCCATTTCATCCCCTAAATATTAACCGATCTTTTCCAAAAACAATAGGGGTCTTCATTGGCCAGAACCCATCCTACATGCAAAATTTCGTGAAGATTGGTCCATAACTGTGGCCTGTATCGTGTTTACAAATTATAATGGACAGACAGACGGACGGACGGACACACATGTCTAGATCGACTCAGCTAGTCGAGATATGACGATCGGTATACTTAAAGGTGGGTCTAGGACCAATATTTCGCGGCGTTACAAACATTTGGGGCTGCACAAAGCTATAATACCCTGACAACATAGTTGTGTAGGGTATAAAAATGTATTTCGATTTGGAGATATACAAATCGTATTTGTGTGGTTATGCGGAAAGAGGGTGAGATTTACTTGACATAGAATATACCATTCGTACTCATAAATCAAAATGGGCATATTTGAGTTTTTCTCGAAAAAAGTAACCCGTTCTGAAAATATATTCTGATTTCTAAGCCAAGCTATAGCTTCCACACTTACACCTGTGTTGGTTCTGGAAATAATCTTAAATCTTAAACTTTTAGGGTTTATTCAGTACGATATGCTAAATTTCGTGCAAATCGAAGGATATACAGGAACTTTGTACACCATTTACATTAAATCGGGCGAAAATATATATGAGAGCTATATCTAACTCTGAACCGATTATATCGAAACTTAACACACATGGT
>NW_026883413.1:0-48720 GCF_032173495.1 Musca vetustissima
TTACAAGTATTTAATATTTTATAGTTAATAACAAAATGCTTACAGTTCAAGCTACAAAGTCAGAATATTTTTATTATATTTTCTCAATATGCTTAAATATATTTATTCACCATCTACGCTTAAGCTAGAAAATGTATAGTTTTCAAATGAAATGCATTGACAACTATAAAAATAAATTAAAATAAAGAAAATTAAAATGTCATGAAATAATGATCTTGCAAATATTGTTCTTGAATTCATGTTAGAAACAACAAAAACAATGTATGTTGCATTCAACTCAATAGTCAGAGTAAAACAACAAACTAACATTTGTGCATCCAACACTTGATCAATACTTTAAAGAGACAGGCTTACTTCAAATATTAGAAACAATAATAATATTACAGATTATCAATGGTGGGGCATACATATGGTCTTGGTAGAATCTATAGACCGATGGGCGCCTCTCCAACCATAGCAACAAACACTTGCTGATAAGAGACTTAAGATTCACATTGGCTCAATGGACAGACATTACATATTGTAAATTCTAACAAACTACAAACAGTGGATTCATTTTGGAAAAAAAATAACAAAAACATGTATGCATCAAATAAACAGAAACAAATTCTTTCTGATAAGACACCCATGATCGGATTGAGTCTTGTTCCAATAGACAATCATATGAGGCACTGCTTCATGTATTTCACAAAATTGTGCAACCAAAAAAATCAAGTGGGTAGAGAAGGGGGATAAGTTTAGATAAGAGCGGTGGCCGCACTGCGACACTGCATCACGAAAACAAGTGAATAGGGAAGAGGGGGGACACTTACAGAAAAAAATACGGAAGAAAGAGGGGAAGAACAAATATGGGACACAAGCGGTATTGATACAGGGTCATCAAGGTCATACGAATGGACCGCATTGGACAAGACAAAAAAGAAAACAAGTGGATAGGAAAAGGGGGAAACACACATAAGCTTACGGGAAATATACGGAACAAAGGGGGAAAGAACAAATATGGGACACACGCGCTATTGATTTCGGGGACCAATAAACTTTCAGGGTCATCAAGGTCATACAAATGGACCACATTAGGCAAAGACGAAAGAAAATATTGAACAGACGGACGGCAATTACGTCATTTGCGTAAAGCAATTAGCATAAATCAATTATAAATGCACCACATTGTGGAAAGACGAAAGAAAATATTGAACAGACGGACGGCTTAAAACAATAAGAGGGAAAGAGAGAGAACACAATATGATCACACAACACACCAAGAGGAAAAGAGATGGATGAGTCATCAATACAGACCGATTACGTCATTTGTATAAAGCAATTAACATAAATCAATTTGCGTAGGGCAATTTGCATAAAGCAATTAATTTGGCCCAAAAGGAAGGTTCTACAGATACTAATGTAGCGTTGACACCAGGTCATTTTTTAATTGGGTCTCCTATCCTTGCTCCTCCAGAGCCAATAATTGATGAATCTCCGTTGCATATCGTGAATCGGTATCGTAAAGTTAAAGCGCTTACTCACCAATTCTGCTTACGGTGGAAAGATGAGTACCTAAAAAGTCTCCATAAAAGATATAAATGGAAGTATCCCGAGCACGATATGCAAAAGGACGATATTGTAGTAATTCGCCATGAGCAATTACCTCCTACAGCGTGGAAATTAGGTCGCATAATAAAAGTTTATCCCGGTATCGACGGTCGCGTTCGTGTCGCCGATTTACAAACGGAAAACGGTATTGTAAGACGACCAGTAGTCAAGTTGGTCATTTTGACCAATTAAAATTGCACTTACTCTCTTAAATTCTTAGCCTCTTTATTTTTTCACAGAATGGAAAATCTAAGTAAGATGGCTGCATCTCTTCCTGATTTTGAGGATGATGTCCCCATGTCGGATGAGGAAAGAGGAGTAGATGACCAGCCACAGGAAATTATGAAGGGAGCGATTCCCAATGAGAAGAATGCTCCATCCCCTCCCCATACCACCATTGAAGTGGTCAACGCTGCCGCTCCAGTACAGACTAAGTCAGCACCACCAAATAAATTGAATAAAGATAGTAACGGGAGCACGGATTCTGACGCTCCTCCAATGGAGATTGCACCATCGGGTTCCGTCGCAAAACCTATAAGCGGCAGTCAATTGGTTTCGCCGGGCTCACAAGCGACAAAAGGAAGCACGGGCTCGAAAAGTGCAAACAAATCCTGCATTTTGTGTCGACGGTGGCATCCACTACACAAATGCAAGCGCTTCATCGCCATGTCGCTGGGAAAGAAGATGCGGATGCTGGAAAGGCGTAATAGCTGCATAAATTGCCTTTCCACAACACACTGTCTGCGAGAGTGCAAAATAACTTCTAGGTGTCGGTCCGCCTGTACAATTTGCCAATCCTACACATATGCTCGCAATTCAGCCCATTGTGACACTAGGGCCCCCTCTAGTGGCACAACTGGTCCTGGGTGAGCGACGCATTCCCATTCGTGCCCTATTGGATAATTGAGCTGGCAATAGTCGCATATGCCAATCATTCGTCCGATCCCTGCGCCTGGCTCCCATAAATCTGGGACCAGATCAATATTGTCAAATAAGTTTGGAGTCAATCTACGACCGGACACAACGTCTTCTGCTGTCGGCTCGTGTAATGGACTTACGACATATTGTCTCTCCATCCGAGTCGGCAGCTGAAACCATAAAGGATCACTATGATGGGATGATGTTGGCTGATCCACAATTTTTCCGATCCGGTCCTATTATAATGGTTCTCGGACCTGATGTGTACCCGAGAATAATGAAGGCCCAAACATACTCGAGCCCGGGTTTCCCATGGGCCCAACTCACCATATTTGAATGGGTAATTTCCGACTCATGTCCAATGTGAGCCTTTGACAACCGCTATACGATACCCCGGCTACCACTAACCCCTTTCTTATTTTGTATTGGTCTCGAGGGCAATCTTCAATTGCCTTCGCAGCTTTACGAGTGCCATTTTTTTTATTATTAACTATAAATTGTTTTTTGAAAAAAAATGAATTAAATATATATACATTGAAATTAATTTCTATCATTTATATTGCATTAAATTTTAATTTCCTTTTTTTGCAACATAGCTATATGTTGCAACGCTGGCGGCAATGTTTAATTTCAAAACATATATTTCGTGGGAATACTATCCAATTAATTTTTAGCTAATTGTCTACGTTGGAATTTGTTACTACCCTTAAGTGCAGCTTTGTGCTTGAAGGACTGTCAAATTCTAACAAGTTTTTAGCGCCGCTTTGCATCATATACGCTAGTTACATTGTAACTATTGTTAATTCGTTATCTTGGAGTACGTCCACACAACACCATAACAAAGGTAAAATATTATTTCCAATAATATTACAAAGGAATCAATAAAACCAAAAGTCAATATTGACAAAATTTCTAAAACCCAGTTTGTTTTTATTTTTCTCGTTTTTTATTTACGTTGCTACGCATACATTAGGTATTAGGTATTATTATATGTTTTAATTTATTATTGCTCCTTTTATTTTATTGGTAATATTTTTATTTGTTTTTATTATAGAAATGGAATGCAATATAATGTAATGCAATTTTCAGTAACGTGTGTTACGTTTAGTAACGTTTGTTGCGTTTTAATTGTTTACGTATGTTACGTGTTCACTAATTGGACTATCGCATTAACGTGAACAAGAGTACTCGGTATCGGTTACTCTTTACAGCCTTACCTAAAATTAATCTAGCTTGTTCGACGTTATTCACCACAAAAGTAGAACACATGTATTTATATGCATGTTACCGAAATACGTTGACGTACAAATTTTCAAAGTTGAAAAAATTCAACTATGACAGAACGTAGTTTTGTTTTTTTTTCTTTTGTTGAAAAAAGAATCAAAACATAAAGAAATATAATTTTTTTCAATAAGAATATGAAATATTTGAACACATTTTATAATTTCTTAATTTTATTTCGCGATTTTGTTTAGTTCGCTAAGAAAAATGGATTCGACGTATTTCGGTAATACGGCCGTACAAAACATTTTGCCATAGTGGGGAAGTTGAATATTTTTGTACGCTTCGTTGAATTTTAGGTAACGTTGTTAAACGTATGTCACTATTGCCACAAAACAAAACAATATGTCTGCCTGTGAATATTGTAAACAAATAAATTTAATAAAATTAAACAATGGTGAAATATGAGTGCGTTAAAGAGTATTCATTTGTTAATCAAAATTTTTTGTAATGAATTTTTGGGAAAATAAATACTGATTTGCAAAACAAATAGTGTTTTTTTATTTTTGTTTTATTTATTTATGTCAGTGTTGGGCTTTTCCGTAGTTTTTGCTTAAATGTAAGCGGACGGCAGGGAAATGTCAACACTGATGTAGAATGAAAGGATTTTGTTGGAAAAAAATTTTTTTGAAGATTTTTGACAAAAGTGGAATTTAATTGCAAATCTAGGCCGATAGTTCTTGTTAAAAGGCTCGAAGGGCCCTGTACAGATTCCCACAGGGACGTAGGATCTGTAGTTAAGTCTAAATCCGGACGAATTTAGAGCCTTGGAATTAATAGTTGCAGGCGAAAGCAACAATTACACACATACAAATATACACACAACACCACAAGTATACGTGTAATACTCACGTGATGTTTAGGCACAATTAAAAGAATTAAATTTTTACTTTTCTTTAATCAGACCTGCCAGGCGACAGTATCTTTATTGTGTGGATTGGGGGTTTTTATAAATATTAGATCAGGACGATCTTTTGGGTTCACTACTTGATCAAGAAGTGATTGGAGATGGGTTATATTCGATTAATTCTTTTTGAAGAAGATGGGAGGACACCGATGAAAAGGAAAGCAAGGTTACCAATAATTATTATTATATTGGAATAATCCAGGTAACAAACAAAAATATAATTATTTACCTATTCTGCCTGTGAAACTGCCATTAAAAGATTAAATTAAAAATTTTATGTTCAATACAACCTCCTTAGCGAGCTCATTTAAGGAACCAAAACAACAGCCAAATAACCGCTATTGCAGAACACTGTAAACTCAATAATCACATACCAAACTTTGACAATACGCGTATTGCAGAGACCAATTACAACAGAAGGTTACCATTGGAGATGTTACATATTAATAACATACCAAAAAAACTTAAAAATAAATTATAAAAGCGATGCCGATAATGCAGCATATTGTTATCGACATTTGACAAGGAAGACGTGCAATACATGGAAATACTCAGTGCAATATCAATTATAGACAATTGTAGTACTAGAAAAAAACCTAGTGAACCCTAAAACTTACCAGACGTGCCATTTTAGCTGCTTTAAAAGAAAATATTATTTTTGTTTATTTAACACGAATTTTTCGCAACAACAGGCATCAAATTTGTATTAATCTGCAATGGAGATGCCTGATAGTCCTCCTGATATGGAATATTATGTGCCAGAAGTTATTGCAATAACTTCTGACATATCTCTACCGGCGTAGCAACAACAAACACACAGCCCCACACATCAAAGCAATGTAATCAAAACGAGCGTAAAAGAGAACGAATTGAAAGTGCGATGTCACTAGTAAATATAAACATTTCTGACCTAAAGGAGCGATAAATAAATCATAATCCTGATGATCCAAATAAGTTTGGAATTCTAGGTGCTCTGGCAGACATTGACATAGAATTGTCTGCAACTGAAAATTCCGAAAATGTCAATAACCACAAACCCAGAGATGGGAAACCCAAAACCAAAACATCTTGGTGCCCACCAATTTTTGTGTTTAACGTGAACATCCAGACATTGATAGATACCTTAAATAAGACAAAAAGCAAAATATACCATGCAGATCTCAATGTACATGCCTCCATGATGACCATATTGAAGTCAAGAACATACATTCTTATTCGTTTACACCAAAAGAGCTAAAACTAATTCTAATTCGAAACCTACATACTTGCTCAGATTACTGAGTGTTGGGAAGAAGTTTCTATTAAATGTTTAATTCGAACACAGCTTTGGTGTATAGATGTTTATGCGCCCAGTTTAAATCAATAATAAATGAAGTAGATAGTTTTGTGATCTGTAAAGACTGAAGAACAATTAATGTGTAAAATGTCTTCTGGAATGTATCAAATAGAAAAAGTGGATGAGCAGAATTACGGTGCATGATTCAAATGAGATACTTACTGGTTCACAGCGGATATTGGATGGTGGTTAATGGTATTGCGAAGCATCAAACAGAGACAGTCGAGCGTTCTGATTTCGATGAAATAGACGAAAAGTCATTAGCCACAATATGCCTAGGGGTGAAACCTTCGCCGCTGAATTACATAATGAACTGTAAATTATCAGCTGATGCGTGAAAATATCCATAAGAGGTGTATAAGGTGGGGGGTCATATACGTAAAGTAAAACTTTATATGAAATTGTTAAACTTTAAAATTCTAGATTCAGCCGAAATGGTAAGGCGTATCAATTCGTTCACAGAAATCTCCGAAGAGAACCACATATTAGTAAAACATATTAGTTGCGAGGTATTGTTGATATGAGTTTGAAGTGCGAAAAAGCAGTAGTAGACTGAAAGTTGTTAACTGTTAACGTATTTTTGATCGGTAGTTCTATTGTTTCCTGCTACTTGAAGGAGCAGCAGACCGTGGCACTTAGTTCATCCGAAGCAGAATGTATGGCTATGTCCAATGCATTTGGTTGAAAAGAGGGGTGGATAATACCACCACATGTCCAACATTGGAAGGACATATACACGTGCTGCTACCTTCGCATCCAATCTTGAGTAGATGTGCCTTTAGGCTGAGGTGTCCCGTCAGAACACCCGGTAGTCGGCTTATTTCTTTTTTGTTTAGCGTTAGGATATGCTTAGTTTTGTCTTCATTGGCGTCACTCCATGAGACTTCCTCAATTCTTGGCGTGCTTCGCTAAAGGGTTTGGCGTTATTCACATCTATCGTGAGTAGTGCAGTAGCACTCCTAGCTAGTTGATTTGCTATCTCGTTGTCTATGATCTCTTTGTGAGTCGCACAGGTCCTTGTTGTGAGAAATCGGTATCCGGTTCTTCGATAAAAAGTCCCAGTCCCGTTTTTCCTCCTAGTCGAGAGCCTGTGTAGGAACAGTTACCAGCGGCATCTGAACAAGTGTTCCACTATTCCATTGTTCTCTATCTGGTTTTATAGTTTTGCATCGTGTTACTACTCTCGATTGTTGAATCAGTAATTGCCTATTTGGTGTTGTACGCATTGCTCCACACATACCTAGGCAACACGTTCTTTGAACTTTCTGCAACGCTTTTACGTTACATTTTTTACCTATTGCTGTCCACCAGACAACAGACGCGTATACTAGAATTCGTATAATAAAGCTCTTATACCTTTTGTCTTTCTAGTGAAAAGACATATCTCCGTTTTGTCCGGATTTACGTTTAAGTTCCTCGGTTTAGCCCAATCATATGCGATGTTTAGCACCGTTTCGGCTTTCTTGCATAGTAAGTTAGGATACTTTCCCCTAAGAAGTATTATAACGTCATCTGCATAACAGATTGGTTCAAATCCTTTATCGGTTAAGTTCCTTAAGAGTCCATTTATGGTAGCATGGCATAATTACAGAAGGTAGTCTCATTTGAGAATTTGCCACTGAACACATGATATGCGTACATTTCAAACTAATTTATTTTCATTTAAATTTTGAAACCTGAATACTGTCAAAGGCAAATTCATGAAAAAATTGGAAAAATATGACTGCATGAGGCTATTTTGTGTAATTATGCCATGTTATGCTAGTTACCCACAGAAGCGGTGACAAAATCCCCCCCTGTGGTGTTCCCTGACTATGTCTCTAATTGCTATGTCCTGTACGCTACAGCTAATCCACCTAATCCATAGCATATGGTTATAACCCAGTCTATGATTTCCCGGTCAACTTGGAAAGTATCTAAGGATTGGATAAGCGTATTAGTGTTGACATTGTTGAAGTTTCCTTCAATGCATACCGCTAAGGTATACATCTTCTTAGCGACGGTGCCCTCAATATAGTATGCTACCCCATGTAAAGCGATTTCCACTGATCTGCCCTTTACATAAACTTGTTTTTTATATTTCAGCATATCATTGGGTATACTGCTCTTTATGATAGTGTCGATTGCACGTTCCATGGTTTTGAGTAGGAATGAAGTTTGGCTTATTGGTACACATCTTCTTAGCGACGATGCCCTCAATATAGTATACAACCCCATGTAAAGCGATTTCCACTGATCTCCCATTTACATACGCTTGTTGTTTATATTTCAGCGTATCATTGGGTATACTGCTTCTTATCATGGTGTCGATTGTACGTTACATGGTTTTGAGCAGGAATGAAGTTAGGCTTATTGGCTGATTGGTGTGCCGCAGTTTGCCTTGCCGGGATTGGGTATGAGACTACCCTGGCTTCCTGCCAGGCTTTCGGTGTGTGCGTCAACCTTAAACATATATTAAAGAGTGCGGCTAAATGTGGTGATAAAAATTCCGCCTCTTTTTGTAGTAACGCGGGAAGACGTTATCCGGTCATGCCGCTTTCAATGGTGAGAAGCCGTGACTTCGTGCATTGTCGATGTGTTCGATGGGAAGTGAGCATTCATTAGGAACCTACCATAGTTTCGGGTTGGGTGCGGGTCTTGGAGAAAAACTTCTTGATTTTTGAAACCTTGTTCATGCTGTCTACCTGTTCGTAGAACAGCTTCCAGGAGTTGCATTTGGCGGTTCTTGTCAATTTATTGTTTTCTTTCCGTTTTATTGTTATATTTAATATCTGTGCTTTCTTCACCAGTCACTGCAGCTCCGCCGTTGTTGGTATCGGCGAGTCAAACGGGAGATATACAGATGCCAGTTAAATGTTTCCACTCCCCTGCTTCAGAACAGTAGCGTCCGATGTTGACAACTCAGCTTTCTCTTATTATCGGTCATTCGGAGGCCTTATCCTCTTCGCCACTTTCGCAGAAGTGGAGGGAGAAAGGCACCAACGAGACCTATATATATATATACCGAGATGCAGTAAAACCCCAAAAATAAAGAAAAGAAAATCGAAATAGTGTTTAGAAAATATTTTCAATCTTTATTTGTAAAGTTAATGGGTTTCTTTAAAAACAAGACCTTACCTTAGCATGCGTTAACTACGATAGCGGGAGAACTGGTGTGTAAGTGATGTTGCGATGGGCAAGAAAGCTACAGCAAGGCCGTGATCAACAACTACGACCACAGCATTGGAAAGCGTCCCTCTTCATCCGAACTAAGCGAATGTGGCTTCCAGGAGATATAGTAGAAGAGAGCGAACTCTCCCCTGGAAGATATTCAGAGAAGATTTCCCCATTGGGCTCCGAAGAGCGGCCAATTAAAGTGGTTAATTGTAATGCTGTAGAAGGGGAAACAATGTATCGAACATATACACTGCCGTAAGCAATGTATCGAACTTAAACATATATATATATATATATATGTGGAGGAATAAATTATATTTATAGGTTTGTTGATGTTGTTTATATGGTTTGATATAAATAGTGAGATTCACATCAAAGTCTCAATTCTCATTTGATTTGGAATAAATTTTGCACAGCGTATTCAATTGAGCATTATCTGATGTGAAAAGTCTTTTCAAGGAGGTTCAGATTTAGATATATCTCTCATTTATATTTCCACCTACAACGATTAATTGATTAATATTTGGTAAATCGGTTCCCATTTAGATATAACTCCGATGTAAATTTTGCACAGCGGAAATAAATGTTTAATTATATGTGTTAAGTTTGCTTAAGATCTGTTCAGAGTCATATATTATATCAGATTTATATAGGTATAGCTCTCATATTTTTGCCAGATTTCATGAAAATATTCACCAATTCCCCAACTTTGATGCAATTGCTACGAAAATTTTCACAGCGTTCATATTGAGGATAGAATTTTTTGTTTTGAGGTTTGTTAAAATCGGATTAAGATCTAGCTCATATATTCGCCAATATTATGGTAACGTGTATGGAGTTTTCTAACCTTTGGAGCATATTTTGTATGTACCCAAAGTGGTGAGGGGTATCGTATAGCCGGTCCATATGATTTGTACTTTCCACACAACATGAACAATTGCACGCTACATCTTCTTCAGTTCTTATATTTCTACAAAGCCGCTGGGAGTTGTGATGGATAACGGCGTCAAACCCATTGGATTTTTTGGAGAAAATGGTAACTCTGGAAATCCAAAAAATGACCAAAACTAAAGCAACTGAAATTTCAAACAGAGTAAATGACCTGTCACGTTACTATAATATTGGCGAAAATATAGTTATAGTGAACGTTTTTTCAGAAAAAAAATAGTTAATTTTTCACTTTTATGAAACAAAAAATATAAATGCATTTTTTTAAATAAAAAATTGTCTATGGAAAGCTAAGGCGACCTGGTCAAAACTAAAACAACTTTTAAATAAGTAAATTTTGCTAATAATCGATGACATAACCATTATTTTTTTAGAAACAATATGGCTTTCTTGATAGTTTCCGGACATATAGACCTGACACCATAGCTCATCCACGCTCTGTTCTTGGGCTTATATCAACACATATCTTTATTTTTGAAAATGTTATGCGGCATTTATTAACCTTGCAATTTTAGCTGCCTTAGTGTATATATAAATAAATGAATTTAACTGTTTTTCCTGTTCCAAATTATATTACAAGCAACCAATTTAAAAAAACTCATTATTTTAACACTAATATTGAGGGATTCAAAATCAGAATCCCTCACTAGTGCATAAGATAATAATAGAATAATTAAATATAATAAATTAGAGGTAAATAACCATACACTTAACATTGACGAAGTGGGAATATTGCAAACAGAGAATAATTACAACAACAAACTTACTTTAGAGATGCTCCACATTAACAGCTGCCAACAAAAAATCGAATAAACAGCAAAGCATACACCGGAGAGGGGATCGTGCAATTATTTAATAATGTTCAGTGCAATAATAACTCTTGACGAAAATATACATACTACACTAGTTGTAAGTTTTATTATTACACGAAAACGATCATTGTTTATATTGTTTGTTATTATAAGTTTTATAAAATTTTAGTAAGAAATGATATGGTCTGTTCCCGTATTCCAATAATATAAGTACTAATTATTACTACTTTTGTCGATATCATAGCAGATTTTTTTTTTATCGTAGTAACAAATTTTACAATTTTACAAAGTTTTATAGAATTTTGTAGGTCTAAAAAATATACTCCTTGAAGATGGAATTCAAAGAATTCCTAAATATTGTATGAAATAAAGAATTATAACAATACAAAGGCCTCAAACTCGAAAAACTCTTTTATTTATAGCACATACCAAAAAGGTCTAAAAATACAAAAATATAAAAAATTAAATATAAATAAATCTATCAAAAATATTAAATAATTAATAAAATGGAAGACAACTCACAATTAATATTCGTTTTCTCATGTTGCCAAAAAATGATTCGCAAAAAATAAAGTAACTATTATTAATATAATATCACAGCGTACTGGCTGAAGTCGGGCTGCTTTATGGAATTGTATCCGGCGGCAATGCTTTTTATGATCTGTCATAAAGACTCCAATCTTGATTAAATTATCTCGGTTCGTCATGCTTTTTTCTCAACAATTGTTAGATGAGAGGACCACAGCTATAAATTAATTACAACGCAAAATGGCTGATGTACATAAACAGAGGATTAGAAGGAAGCACTACCAATCAAGATTTATAAGCAGGTTTGTGTATTTTATGTTATGCCAACAAAAAAAAATGAATTTGCTGTTCTATTGGAAACACCATGTATAGGATTTACCTTTTTCTCTCTTGAAGATATGTACCCCAGGGTTCTGAATGTCATACATAGGTCTATCGCGCGATTGAAGAAAGAAACAAATATTGGTATTTGCTCCACTTTATTCTCTACCTCTTTTCCCATCATCATTGATTGTTACCTAAAAAATTAGAAAACATACACAACTTATTTTATACTGCATCAAAGTTAGAAAAACCTTGGTCAAGTACGTTATTGCAAAACTATTGTTTTAGGAATTCCAGTGGTACATATTATTTCCAAGAACTTCGGCTATTACGGCTCGGCTATTCGGCTCAGTACGAAATTCCTCTTGCACACTTCCTGGCCAGGTTGAGAACTGTGGGATGAGCCTCTGGTAGCTACTGAAAATAAGCGCCAGAAAGAAAGTCCAAATAAAACAAAAAACAGAATGACAGAAAAACAAATGTTTAATTCTTAAAAAGTAATTATTGGTTACCTGAATAACTTTAAAACAAACTCATTTTTAAAGGCCTTAATTTTTGGAGCAAAGCAAAACCTTGGTTGCTTTTTATGTTAAATCTGAAAGATGTATTTAAATTAAATTAGGTTGGAATATATTATATAAGAAAGCATTTACGATATATTCACCAAACGTATATACGGCTTTGGGAAAGATTGTCATGTAACAGAGAATGCTAACATGATGATATTAATTTTCCTATAATTTGGGTTCTCAGAAAAATAACTTTAGAGTAGAAGTTCTAAAATGTGGTAGAGATGTGATGAAGGAGAGCATTGAGCATATATTTTCCTACGTCAAACACGGATTTAAACAGTTATTCTTTACATTTTACATCAAACTCGAACCGACAGACGGACGACGAGCTGTATGTAAATAGAAAATAAATAAAACACGATAGTTTTATAAGTAAAGGGGTTTCGACCAATGCCGATATGTATTTATTTTTGGTAAACAATATTACCTTAATTAGCACAACTATATGCGCGTAGCTCACAATTTAAGCCAAGGTGTTCACCAGTATATGTCTGTGTGGCCAGAATGTAACAACGAGAGTTATACAAGTAATAATAACAATGTTTGACACACAGATGCCTAAAGGTGGCGCAAACTAAAAATGTAAACAAATGTCCGTTGAAATCTGTCGGCCTCATACTATTACAAGGATGTAATAATGAGGAGTAGACAGATTTCAACGGCTGCGACCTTTCTAATTAAAGGCTATTTTACGATTTTAAATAACGATTCTTGCTTAAACATTTGCCGCCTCCCTTGAAACATCCATATGTTTTAACAAATACAATAAATTATAAATAACGGCATAGTACATGTGTGAGCAAAACCTTTTTAATTTTTTACAAATATTTTTTAACCATTCTTTTTTTAATTTTTTCAAAGACAAGCTTACATGCTAACGACCGAGGACCCCGCGATTACACAGATCATAAAAGATCTATTGTACGAAAGGGCCATTAGGGACCCCGCGGTTGTATGAGGCCAGAAAGGACCTGTGGTATGAAAGGGCCATTAGGGACCCCGCGGAACTAAAGGCCCATTAGAAACCCCGCGATATGTGAGCCAAATTGTGTGATGATAGTTAAGGGACGCCTTACAACGATTTCGTACGATTTAAGAAAACAATTTATGTTATAGGACCAGTAATTATCCAGCCGAATTTTATATTTTGAGCGAGCAGCGAACCAGCCGATAGTCGGAAACTATGATTTTTTACTATTTGTTGATACAAGTCTGCTCCTTTCAAAATATCTCCTGGACGAGATTCAAAGAAAATTATTCAAAAGGAACAACATTTTCCAATAAAATTACGATTTTAAAAACAAAATAGCCGAGCAGATTGCCAACTTCAAATCTAAACTCTCTAGCTATCACTAAATGATTTCAAAAGTTAAATATGGAATATTTAAAATACCGTATAATGGTGAAAATATACAAATCTATGATAACATGTAAAACATCAACAAAAAACAAAAAAAAATTCCAGTTGTAGCTAAAAAGTGTTATATCATATACAAAAACTACCGAATGTAACGTATTATTATATTATACACAATACAACAATCCAAACGACCGATTGTAGGGCACAAAAATATTAAAAATCAAAAAATTAATAATATGCAACTATATGCACAATAAAACACAAATAAATGTTTAAAATCCACTAAATTATTTATATGCAACGACATGCTTAATATGCACTCTACACTATATAAAAGTCCCATTGACCGATTATAGAGTGCACTTAATTTTAAAATGTCCAGAAATATTTAAATACACCTAATTCTGTTTTTACACGAATTATTTTTACACGAATTTGAAATAACACGAGTAAATACGAAAAAATATTTCTATTTTTACACGACATAATTTGAAATAACACGAATACAAAAAAAAAACAAAATTATTTTTTTACATGATTACATAAGAAGTTCATTTCATTATGTTTTAGAAAAACTTGATAAATATGAGGAATCATCAGTCATAGATGAATGGAAAAAATTTTCTGTAATGGACTGCATTAATCAAGTCAAGATCGCGTTAGATTTATTAAAGCCATCAACTTTGAACTCGTGTTGGAAAAATATTTGGCCAGAATGCGTAAAATGCAAAGATCCTGTTATCGATAATAACGCTGAACTTGCTGATATAATAACAATGGCCAATGCAATCGGTGGGGATGGATTCGATTACCTATCGTTAGCAGATGTAGAAGAATTGTTGGTAGATGAAAGCTTGAGCGAAAATGAAATTATAGATCTCACCCTTGAGACTCGTTATGATAAAGAACATAGTGACAGTGACGAAAGAGATCGTCCAATTTTGAAAGCATCTCTAATTAAAGAAGGCCTTGATCTCGCTACAAAATTAGGTAGTCATTTTGAACAACATGATCATGACGAGGAACGAGCTGCCAAATTTCAACGTGAACTGAAATCATTGATGGCATCTTACAGGGAAGTTTATAATGGGTTAACGCGAAATAATACTCAATCTAAAATAACTGATTTCGTTCAAAAATCTACTGATGTCCCAACACAGTCGGCTAGAAATGATAATGATCAACAAAATCATTCCAGTGATGGCAGTGATATTGTAGTCTTTCGCAAACGTTTACGTTTATTATCAGACAGTGACAATAAATAAAATTGTTTAAATTTTTCTTATGGTTGTACTTTCTGCTATTTAAGTTTTTTGGCAATGAATTTCTGGTATTATTTTTTTTATGAAATCCAAATTTTAATTTATTTTATTATAATTTTGTTCATTTAATAAATTAAAACGAAAATAAATTCTTAAAATAACTACAACAATATTTTTTATATTATTTAGTTTAATTTTAACTTATTTTTTGAGGTCTAGAACCAATCCATTATTTTTGTACTTGGCCAATATCTTGTTTTACACGATTTTTTTTACACGAATTTCTCGGGAACGATTCTATCGTGTAACAACTGAATTAGGTGTAATATTCCCCGACACAAATATTATATTTACCATAAAACATAATAATATGTGTCACTTTACTAATAAACCAGCCGGGGACTGTGTAATAATACACTGGCCGGAGACCGTGCAATAAAACGGACACAAGAGAAGAGGGAATATTAGAAAATGTAATATGTAAGCTTACATGCGTGTGTTAATATATTCGCATGTAATGGCTGACTGACCAACTAGCCAGAACAACAACAATATTACCTTAATTAGCACAACTATATGTGCGTAGCTCACAATTTAAGCCAAGGTGTTCACCAATATATGTCTGTGTGGCCAGAATGTAACAACGAGAGTAATACAAGAATAATAAGAATATTTGATACAAAGATGCCTAAAGGTGGCGCAAACTCAAAATGTAAACAAAAGTCCGTTGAAATCTGTCAGCCTCATACTATTACAAGGATGTAATAATGAGGATAAGATAGATTGCAACGGCTACGACCTTTCAAATTAAAGGCTATTATAAATAGCGATTCTTGCTTAAACAGTTTCCATATATAGGTTAGGTTATATTGAATTCTTGGTATAGTAACATTTTCGCGAGCTACCCCCACCGCTCAAATTATATGAAATTTCTCAATACGCATATATTTTTATTTTAAATATTGTATTGAAGTGATAGTGATTCTTATAGCTTATTAAATAAATAACAGTTCTATCTTTCATTTATTTACATTTGATATTTTTCGGTAGTTGATTATCTATATATATAAAAGAGCTTAGTGTTAAGTGAGTGAGTGACTGACAGATCATCGCCCAGACTAAACGGCTGAAGCTAGAAGCTTGAAATTTTGAGTGAGGGTTGGTGTTGGTGTGTAGGCGTGAGATAAGGCTGGGTTTTTGGAAATTCGAACAAGAAGGGTACGAAAAGTACTAAAATGTACCAAATATGGTACCCTTTGTATTAGGCGAGCGGGAAGAGCTAGAATACTGATGTAAAGTTAGGAAGATGTACAAAAGCGTTTTTGGAAATTCGTACTAGAACGGTACGAAAAGTACTAAAAAGTACTAAATGTGATACCATTTGTATTTTGCGAACCGGTAGAGCTAGAACTCTGAAATTTTGATTGGTGGTCGCTGAGTGTAGGATAGATGTACCAACGGGTTTTTGGAAATTCGAACTATAAATATCCGAAAAGTACTAAAATGTACTTAATTTTGTACAATTTCGTAGCATGTGAATTGATATAGCTAAAAACTTGAAATTTGGAATGCGAATTAGGGATGAGATGTAGAGTCCATTTAAGGAGATGGTTTTGGAAGCGTGTACTCATGTATACGAAAAGTACTATATGGTACTATATTTGGTACAAATTTAATTTGGAGCTGGAATCCTGAAATTTGAAATTAACATTACCGTCGGAGTGTAGGATTGGTAATGTACGCAGTTTTGGAATGTTTTTCAGTAATTTATATTCATGGGTACTAAATGCTACTAAATTTGGTACAATTTGAATTTTATGCGAACCAATAGAGCTAGAATCATGAAATTTGGAGTCAGGATCACTGTTGGGGTGTAAGATCGAGGTATGTAGGAAGTTTTAAAAAATGTTACTAATGTGTACTAAATTTGGTACAATTTGAATTGTGGGTGAACCGACAGAGTTGGAATCCCAAATCTTGGATTTAGGATCACTCTGGGGGTGAAAGTTTGGGTTAAGTGGGACGTTTTGGAAATTCGTACTACTGTGTACTAAATTTGGTACAATTTGAATTGTGAGTGAACAGAAAGAGTTGTAATCCTGAAACTTGGATTTAGCATCTCTGTTTGGGTAAGTAAGAAGTTTTCGAAATGCGTACTACTGTGTACTAAATACCGTACAATTTGAACTGTAGGTGAACCGAAAGAGTTGGAATCCTAAAACTTGGATTTAGGATCACTGTGGGGGTGTATGATTGGGGTATTTAGGAAGTTTTGGAAATTGGTACTACTATGTACTAAATTTGGTGCAATTTGAATTGTGGGTGAACCGATAGAGCTGGAATCCTGAAACTTTGTGTTAGGATCACTGTGGTGGTGTAGGATTGGGGTATGTAGGAAGTTTTGAAAATTCGTACTACAGTGTACTAAATTTGGTACACATTGAATTGTGGATGAACCGATAGAGCTGGAATCCTGAAACTTGGATTTAGGATCACTATGGGGGTGTAGGATTGGGGTATGTAGGAAGTTTTGGAAATTGGTACTACTATGTACTAAATTTTGTACAATTTGAATTGAGGGTGAACCGATGGAGTTGGAATCCTGAAACTTGGATATAGGATCACTGTGGGGGTGTAGGATTGGGCTCTGTAGGAAGTTTTGGAAATTTATACTACTGTGTACTAAATTTGGTACAATTTGAATTGAGGGTGAACCGATAGAGTTGGAATCCTGAAACTTGGATTTAGGATCACTGTGAGGGTGTAGGATTGAGGTCTGTAGGTACAGTGTACTAAATTTGGTACAAATTGAATTGTGAGTGAACCGATAGAGTTGTAATCCTGAAACTTGGATTTAGGGTCACTGTGGGGTTGTAGGGTTAGGGTAAGTTGGAGGTTTTGGAAATTCATACTACAGTGTACTAAATTTGGTACAAATTGAATTGTGGATGAACCGATAGAGTTGGTATTCTAAAACTTGGATTTAGGATAACTGTGGTTTAGTAAGAAGTATTGGAAATTCGTACTACTCTGTACTAAATTTGGTACATTTAAATTTGAATTTGGAATCATTATGAGGGTGTAGGATCGGGGTATGCAGGAAGTTTTGTTGGAAGTAGAAGGGTACGAAAAGTACTAAAATGTACCAAATATGGTACCCTTTTTATTAGCGAACGTGAAGACCTAGAAATGGAATGTTGGTCACTAATTGAAAGTTAGAAAGATATTTTTTTATTCCTGTTCCGCATACGAAGTAGCGGGTACTTTGCTAGTAAGTTAAATATAAGAATAAGTTTTTTTTCACAGAAAAATAATTTATTTTTTTTAATTTCAAAATCAATTTCGATTCTTTTTTTTTTTGATTTTATTGAATACGTTTAATATCCCGCTCACTCTTTAAATACAGCAGTTCAGAGTATTTTGTTAAAAAATAAACAAAAAACATTTTATTTTATGTTTTTTTAGCTATGGAGATGCCTAGTTCGTCGGGGGTGAAAGTTGTGACCCGTAAATATCTGTTTAAGTAATTGCATCTACAAACTTTACATGTTTGTATGATAAATTTGAGTTTTTAGAAAAGCAATTGCTATTGTCTTGCAGAAAGTATTTACGATATACCCACCGAACGTATATGCGGCTTTGAGAATGATTTTCATGTAACAGAGAATGCAAACATGATATTAATTTTCCTATAATTTGGGTTCTCAGAAAAATAACTTTAGAGTAGAAGTTCTAAAATGTGGTAGAGATGTGATGAAGGAGAGTATTGAGCATACATTTTCCTACGTCAAACACGGATTTAAACAATTATTCTTTACATTTTACATTATACTCGAACCGACAGACGGACGACGAGCTGTATGTAAATAGAAAATAAATAAAACACGATAGTTTTATTAGTAAAGGGGATTCGACCAATGCCGATATGTATTTATTATTGGTAAACAATATTATCTTAATTAGCACAACTATATGTGCGTAGCTCATAATTTAAGCCAAGGTGTTCACAAATATATGTCTGTGTGACCAGAACAACGAGAGTAATACAAGTAATAATAACAATGTGTGCCACAAAGATGCCTAAAGGTGACGCAAACTCAAAATGTAAACAAATGTCCGTTGAAATCTGTCGGCCTCATACTATTACAAGGATGTAATAATGAGGAGTAGACAGATTTCAACGGCTGCGACCTTTCTAATTAAAGGCTAACTATTTTACGATTTTAAAAAGCGATTCTTGCTTAAACATTTGCCGCCTCCCTTCAAAAACAAGCTTACATGCTAACGACCGAGGACCCCGCGATTACACAGATCATGAAAGATCTATTGTACGAAAGGGCCATTAGGGACCCCGCGGTTGTATGAGGCCAGAAAGGACCTGTGGTACGAAAGGGCCTATAGCGACCCCGCGAAACGATGGAGCCATTAGGGACCCCGCGGAACTAAAGGCCCATTAGAAACCCCGCGATATGTGAGCCAAATTGTGTGATGTTAGTTGAGGGACGCCTTACAACGATTTCGTACGATTTACGAAAACAATTTATGTTATAGGACCAGTAATTATCCAGCCGAATTTTATATTTTGAGCGAGCAGCGAACCAGCCGATAGTCGGAAACTATGATTTTTTACTATTTGTTGGTACAAGTCTGGTCCTATCAAAATATCTACTGGACGAGATTCAAAGAAAATTATTAAAAAGGAACGATAAAAATTAAGGTTTTAAAAACCAAATAGCCGAGTAGATTGCCAATTTCAAATCTAAACTCCCTAGCTATCACTAAATGATTTCAAAAGTTAAATATGGAATAATGAAAATACTGTAAAATGGTGAAAATATACAAATCTATGATAACATGTAAAAAATGAAAAAAAAACACAATAGATCCCTATGTCTGAGTAGAAGTGTTTTTTATCGCAGCTGATCATTTTGTTTTATATTGCTATTTACGATCGATATTGCCGAATCTGTTGGAGTATGCGAATTTTCAAATATTCAAATATATTTGTGTTCCCTGAAAATTTCCCAAGATTTTCGATATTTTTAATTAACTTGTGGCTGCCGTGTGTTGCATAAGCTTGTTGTGTTGCTGTTGTTGCATTGAAATATTTTGTGTGCATTCAGACATCTTTTTTTTATTTTGGTGCTGTTTTGTTGATACTGATAATGATGGCGTTATTGAAAAGATAAACAGTTTGACGGCTAAACTTGATAACTTTATGCTCAACTATCAAACGGAGCAGAATAGCATGAAAGTTGTTTTGGAAGACATAAAGAAGGAAGTGAGTTTATGTGTGGCTGAGTTGAAATCTGACATCAACCAATGTAATGACAATGTTCGGCGTGTTGAGGTTTCCACTACAACTAAACTTGTCGCTCTGGAGAAGGAAGACAATGTAATACACAGACGGATGAATCAGTCCGATATTCTTATTGGCGGCCTACCTGAGGGTTTGAGTGATTTGGAGGCGCCGGTGATAGCTTTAGGCTCGTTTTATAATGTACCGATTGCTAGTCTGGACATCACCCACGTATGTTACATTAATCATAAGAAACAGATTCTAGCAAATAAGGTAGCAAAGCGAGATAGCCTAATGAGGGAGTATTTTAAGACTCGCAATTTACGTATCTCTGATATATTGGTTGGTCAAGGTGGTGATTTAAATAACAGGGTGTACCTAAACGACCATTTTTCTCCCGCTGCAGCACATCTGAATTATGTTTGCAAGAAACTTCAACGCCTAAATGTGATTAAAAAATTTAAAATTCTTAATTCTGACCGACTTAAAGCTAGGCTAATGTTTTCTGATGGCAGAGTAGATACGTATAATACTGGTCAATGTGATGCGCTGTTCTTGATGTAGAAGGAAGTAGTAATTAATTTGTTCTCTTTTTAATCACTTTTTGAAATTTCAATACTGTGTGTCCTTTTTTATTTATGTAAAATAGTATTTGATCAGCTGCGTTAGAGTTGTAAATATTGATTTTGTAAATTGTATTATGATAGATAATAAAGAATTTGTATTCTATTATAAATGTTTCCCCACTATAACTTTATCATTTGCTTTTGATGTCTTTTAGGACAAATTTTAGACCAGTAATAAGCAACAATGGGTATTTTAGGTCAGTTTTGGAGTCATGTAATAATAAGCTTAATATTGCTCATATAAATCGTCGTAGTATAAGGCCGTCTATGAATACTGATAAGTTTACAGAGCTTAAGTCGATTTTGTCAGGATGTCGATTAGACATTATTGGAATTTCAGAAACATGGTTGAAACCGGATATTTCTAGTCGTGCAATAAATGTACCTGGGTATGAATTTGTGAGAAATGATCGCCAAAATGGTAGAGGTGGTGGTGTTGGCATATATATTTCGAGTGGAATTAAATTTAATATTGTTCATAAGTCGTCTGTATTAGGTAAGTGTGAGTCGCTTTTTATTGAGCTCATGTCTGGTGATGCCAAAGTTTTGTTTGGAGTGGTTTATTTGCCTCCTCCTTCAGATTTTGCGGTGTTTGAAGATATTCATACCAATCTGTTGTTAGAATACTCAAGCATAGTAATTGTAGGAGATTTCAACTATAACATGTTTGATTCAGTGAAAGCTATGTCTGTGCGTTCGACTTGTTTTCGTTTGAATTTGTCAATTTTACATAATTCTAAACCTACTCATTTTAGTAATGAGGGAGTATTTTAAGGCTCGCAATTTACGTATTTCTGATATACTGGTTGGTCAAGGTGGTTATTTAAATAACAGGATGTACTTAAACGACCATTTTTCTCCCGCTGCAGCACATCTGAATTATGTTATGTTAGAGTTGTAAATATTGATTTTGTAAATTGTATTATGATAGATAATAAAGAATTTGTATTATATTATAAATGGTTCCCCACTATAACTACATCATTTGCTTTTGATGTCTTTTAGGACAAATTTTTGGGCCAGTAATAAGCAACAATCGGTATATTAGGTCAGTTTTGGAGTCATGTAATAATAAGCTTAATATTGCTCATATGAAGATATTCATACCATTCTGTTGTTAGACTACTCATGCATAGTGATTGTAGGAGATTTCAACTATAACATGTTTGATTCAGTGAAAGCTATGTCTGTGTAAAATTTGTCAATTTTACATAATTCTAAACCTACTCATTTTAGTGTGTCTCATTCCTCGTCTTCGTTGATTGATTTTATGGTGATTAGCAATTATTCTATGGTTAATTTGTCTGATCAGGTTATATGCCTCTCTATATCTGACCATTCTCTTATCTTTGCATCTTTCAATATAAGTGTTAACTTTTTCTGTGATGTTATCGAGTATCGTGATTATATGAATATTGACTGGGATGGTTTTTATTATTATTTATCGACCTATGATAGTAATACAATGAATGTTGCTGACATTGATCTTAAGTGTTCTGCTATATCGTCTCTACTTATTAGTCTTTTTGAATTTGTGCCATTAAAACGTAAAAAGATATGTTCTGCTGTAAATTGGATGAATGCGAATCACATGGTATTTGCTCAATCACTTCGTGATTTAGCATTCAAAGCTTACCAGCGCAATAAGACTACTGATAATTGGAGAGTGTTTTGCAAATATCGGAATAAAGCCAAATCCATTATTCGACGTGAACGCAGAAAATTCTACTCCAAAAAATTTAATGTGATGGGTTCAACTGCTCTGTGGCGTTTTTTAAGGGGTGCAGGATGTATGGGTACTGACAACATAATTTCTAATTTTGATGTTGATGGACTGTTAGTTTGCTGCTAGAAATTCTTCTGTCGATGATTTTGATTTTCAATCTTTTGCTGGTGCAGCAAATGGATTTTCTTTCAGTAATGTTTATATTGACGAAGTTATTTTAGCTCTAAATAGAATAAAGTCTAAATCAATAGGGGTAGATGGAATACCTGTTGATTTCTTGAAGTTAATTTTCCCATATATTTCTGATTATGTGTTAGACTTATTAAATTCTGTTTTAATGTCGTCCACATTTCCCCAATCGTGGAAAATAGCTCGTGTTGTTCCAATCCCGAAAGGTAATGTTGTAGATAGTCCTGATAGTCTTAGGCCCATATCAATTCTGTCTGTGCTGTAGAAAGTGTGTGAGCATATTATGAGGGACCAGATACTTATGCATGTTAACAGGTACATTTACAGTGGTCAATTTGCCGTTCGCAAGATCCACAATACTACAAGTCTGCTACTTTGCCTGACTGATACGATAAGAAGAAATATGAATCCTTCCAAAAATACAGTAGTTGTTTCGTTGGATTTGACAAAGGCATTCGACTCGATTTCTCATTCTACGTTAATCAGGAAGCTAATATATGAGTTCAATTTTTCAATAACAGCTAATTTTATTTTATTTATCTGGTGGATCCCAATTTGTTGTTTGTAATGGAAAATCTTCTGGTACGATTTTGCTCACTTGTGGCGTAGCACAGGGATCAGTTTTGGGTCCTTTACTGTTCATTATGTATGTTAATAGTCTGACGCAGTGTTTTGGTGATGTCAATTGTACACCACTATTATTTGCTGATGGCGTTTTTCTTATTTTCTGTGATAATGAAATGAATGCAACATCTTTAGAACGTCAAATTAATCACTGTCTTTCACGGTTTGAACAATGGTCATTAGAAAACAGTTTGACTTTTAATTCATTAAAAACAAGAGATTTAATGTTTGGTTGTCATGAAATGGACCTTAACATCTATCTTGGTTACAATCAAGTTAATTTTGTAACCAGTCATTAAATGTTGGGACTAATAGTCCACGATAAGCTACATTTTGAGAATCATGTTGACTTTGTTCAGAGGAAGGTGTTTTCCACTATTCGTAGGTTATATTCTACTAATCTGTTTCTTCCATCGTGGGTCAAGAGACGAGTTGCTCATGCCCTCTTGACGCCCCAAATCATTTACGGATTGGAGGTTATTTCAGGTACAACTGATCATACATTTTCAAGATTAAAACGTGTTATTAATTCCATTGCTCGATTTATTTATAATATTAGATCTTGAGTTCACATATCTGATTTTGTCGTAAATTTTCTCGGATTAAATTTTAAAAGTTATGTTTCTGCTAGAATTCTGCGCAATTTTTACAATATAATTAGGAGTGGTGTGCCCATTTTGTTAAGAAATATGTTCAGATTCTCTGCCTCAACGAGAAATCCTCAAGTATTTATACCTAGGATATACAACTCCACTTTTGAAAAATCCTATGTTGTACGTGTTGCTCGATTATGGAACTATTTGCCCATTGAACTGAGAATATTTTCTCAATCCAATAATGCTTTTCGTTTGAAGCTATTGCAATATTTACGTAATCCTGGTAATCGCATTTAATATTCTGTCAACTATTCTAACTTATTCATGATATAATATCTACCTGGTGTGCTTTTTATGAACGGTATGTTTTTTGTTTACATACATTTTCATTAACAGACAATTTTTTTTGCATATTCTATTTTCTTTTTTTTAATATATATTTTATTTACACATATTTTATTTCCAATTTGTTGATTGTTGCTTATTGTGGTTTTCATTTACACTATTTTGTTTCAGTGGTTATGGCTGGGGAGCCAATTATAATTGTACATATATTTTTAATTATTTTGTATTTAGATATAAGTTTTCTACTTAGAATGATGTGTTATATTAATACTATTTATTGGCCTTGGAGGCTTTAGTATTAAAGAATAAGTTTAATAAATAACTCAATAAAATATTAAAAATCAAAAAATTAATAATATGTAACTATAAGCACAATAAAACACAAACACAATTATTTATATGCAACGACATGCTTAATATGCACTCTACACTATATAAAAGTCCCATTGACCGATTATAGAGTGCACTGAATTTTAAAATGTCCAGAAATATTTAAATAATATTCCCTGACACAAATATTATATTTACCATAAAATATAATAATATGTGTCACTGTACTAATATACCAGCCGGGGACTGTGTAATAATACACTGGCCGGAGACCGTGCAATAAAACGGACACAAGAGAAGAGGGAATATTAGAAAATGTAATATGTAAGCTTACATGCGTGTGTTAATATATTCGCATGTAATGGCTGACTGACCAACTAGCCAGAACAACAAAGCGACGATGCTGGAATATGTAACAATACGTACGTACGAATATGTAACAATACGTATGCTGTGGACTGTAATTGCAGCAATCCAAAATAAGCCAATCCGTATCGCGGCTCAAAGTCACCAATAAATAATATTTTAGGTGGACTTTATATGTATATTCCAGGTGTAATTCAATGCGCTGGACTATCCGGTTCGATTGGACCAAATGTTAAGTCCGCACTATAGGGACTTGGGTGGCTGGCAGATATAGTGCAATATGGATTCTCCCGATAGAGTCAGTGCGTCCAATACGCACTCGTTAACAAAAATAAAGATATGTAAATAGAACGAAATAAAACGCGATAGTTTTATTAGTAAAGGGGATTCGAACAATGCCGAAATGTATTTATTTATTGGTAAACAATATTACCTTAATTAGCACAACTATATGTACGTAGCTCACAATTTAAGCCATGGTGTTCACCAATATATGCCTGTGTGGCCAGAATGTAACAACGAGAGTAATACAAGTAATAATAACAATGTTTGACACAAAGATGCCTAAAGGTGGCGCAAACTCAAAATGTAAACAAAAGTCCGTTGAAATCTATCAGCCTCATACTATTACAAGGATGTAATAATGAGGATAAGACAGATTGCAACGGCTACGACCTTTCAAATTAAAGGCTAACTATTTAACGATTTTAAATAGCGATTCTTGCTTAAACAGTTTCCATATATAGGTTAGGTTATATTGAATTCTTGGTATAGTAACATTTTCGCGAGCTACCCCCACCGCCCAAATTATATGAAATTTCTCAATACGCATATATTTTTATTTTAACTACTGTATTGAAGTGCTAGTGATTCCTATAGCTTATTAAATAAATAACAGTTCTATCTTTCATTAATTTACATTCGATATTTTTCGGTAGTTGAATATAAGAATAAGTTTTTTTTCACAGAAAAATAATTTATTTTTTTTAATTTCAAAATCAATTTCGATTTTTTTTTTTTGGATTTTATTGAATACGTTTAATATCCCGCTCACTCTTTAAAGACAGCAGTTCAGAGTATTTTGTTAAAAAATAAACAAAAAACATTTTATTTTTTGTTTTTTTAGCCATGGAGATGCCTAGTTCGTCGGGGGTGAAAGTTGTGACCCGTAAATATCTGTTTAAGTAATTGCATCTACAAAATTTACATGTTTGGATGATAAATTTGAGTTTTTAGAAAAGCAATTGCTATTGTCTTGCAGAAAGTATTTACGATATACTCACCGAACGTATATACGGCTTTGGGAATGATTGTCATGTAACAGAGAAAATGAAACATGATGATATTAATTTTCCTACAATTTGGGTTCTCAGAAAAATAACTTTAGAGTAGAAGTTCTAAAATGTGGTAGAGATGTGATGAAGAAGAGCATGGAGCATATATTTTCCTACGGCAAACACGGATTTAAACAGTTATTCTTTACATTTTACATTAAACTCGAAAAGCAATTGTTTTTGTCTTGCAGAAAGTATTTACGATATACTCACCGATCGTATATACGGCTTTGGGAATGATTGTCATGTAACAGAGAAAATGAAACATGATGATATTAATTTTCCTATAATTTGGGTTCTCAGAAAAATAACTTTAGAGTAGAAGTTCTAAAATGTGGTAGAGATGTGATGAAGGAGAGCATGGAGCATATATTTTCCTACGTCAAACACGGATTTAAACAGTTATTCTTTACATTTTACATTAAACTCGAACCGACAGACGGACGACGAGCTGTATGTAAATAGAAAATAAATAAAACACAATAGTTTTATTAGTAAAGGGGATTCGACCAATGCCGATATGTATCCATTTTTGGTAAACAATATTACCTTAATTAGCACAACTATATGTGCGTAGCTCACAATTTAAGCCAAGGTGTTCACTAATATATGTCTGTGTGGCCAGAATGTAACAACGAGAGTAATACAAGTAATAATAACAATGTTTGACACAAAGATGCCTAAAGGTGGCGCAAACTCAAAATGTAAACAAATCCGTCGAGGAGTAGACAGATTTCAATGGGGAGTAGACAGATTTCAACGGCTGCGACCTTTCTAATTAAAGGCTATTTAACGATTTTAAATAGCGATTCTTCCTTAAACATTTGCGCCTCCCTTGAAACATCCATATGTTTTAACAAATACAATAAATTATAAATAACGGCATAGTACATGTGTGAGCAAAACCTTTTTAATTTTTTCCAAATATTTTTTCACCATTCTTTTTTTAATTTTTTCAAAAACAAGCTTACATGCTAATGATCGAGGACCCCGCGATTACACAGATCATGAAAGATCTATTGTACGAAAGGGCCATTAGGGATCCCGCGGTTGTATGAGGCCAGAAAGGACCTGTGGTACGAAAGGGCCTATAGGGACCCCGCGAAACGATAGAGCCATTAGGGACCCCGCGGAACTAAAGGCCCTTTAGAAACCCCGCGATATGTGGCCAAATTGTGTGATGTTAGTTGAGGGACGCCTTACAACGTACGATTTACGAAAACAATTTATGTTATAGGACCAGTAATTATCCAGCCGAATTTTATATTTTGAGCGAGCAGCGAACCAGCCGATAGTCGGAAACTATGATTTTTTACTATTTGTTGGTACAAGTCTGCTCCTATCAAAATATCTACTGGACGAGATGCAAAGAAACTTATTAAAAAGTAATGAAATTTTCCAATAAAATTACGATTTTAAAAACCAAATAGCCGACTAGATTGCCAACTTCAAATCTAAACTCCCTAGCTATCACTAAATGATTTCAAAAGTTAAATATGGAATATTTAAAATATCATATAATGGTGAAAATATACAAATCTGTGATAACATGTAAAATATCAACAAAAAAACTATAGATTCCTATGTCTGAGTAGAAGTGTTTTTTATCGCAGCTGATCATTTTGTTTTATATTGCTATTTACGATCGATATTGCCGAATCTGTTGGAGTATGCGAATTTTCAAATATTCAAATATATTTGTGTTCCCTGAATATTTCCCAAGATTTTCGATATTTTTAATTAACTTGTGGCTGCTGTTTTTTTTTTGTGCATTCAAACATCTTATTTATACCCTTCACCACACTGTGGTACAGGGTATTATGTCTTTGTGCATATGTTTGTAACAGGCAAAAGGAAACGAGATAGACAAATGGTTCCTTTTGAGAATATACATAGAATCACTTTCTAAGTCGATTTATGCATGTCCGTCCGTCCGTCTGTCCATGTTAAATTGTAAACAAAGTACAGGTCGCATTTATGATCCGAATTGGATGAAATTTGCATAGGTCACTTATTCGGCCCAAGGACGAACCCTATTGAAATTGGGAAAAATCGGTTCAGATTTAGATATAGCTCCCATATATAGATTTAATCGATTTAATGTAAACGGTCCCTATATATCTTTCGATTTGCACGAAAATTGGGAAAACATAATCATTTAGGTCTAGAATGATGTCTGCCAAGTTTCGTGAAATCGGTCCAGATTTAGATATAGCTCCCATATATAGTTTCTTCCGATTTCATGTAAATGGTGCCCCAAAGTTCCTATATATCTTTCGATTTGCACGAAATTTGGTACAGCCTAATCATTTAGGTCTAGAATGATGTCTGCCAAGTTTCGTGAAAATCGGTCCAGATTTAGATATAGCTCCCATATATAGTTTCGTCCGATTTCATGTAAATGGTGCCCAAAGTCCCTATATATCTTCTGATTTGCACGAAATTTGGTACAACGTGCTGAATTAAGCCTAGAGTGATGTATGCCAAGTTTGGAGAAAATCGGTCCAGATTTAGATATAGCTTCCATATATAGATTCGTTCGATTTCATGTAAATGATGCCCCAAAGTCCCTATATATCTTTCGATTTGCACGAAATTTGGTACAGCCTAATCATTTAGGTCTAGAATGATGTCTGCCAAGTTTCGTGAAAATCGGTCCAGATTTAGATATAGCTCCCATATATAGTTTCGTCCGATTTCATGTAAATGGTGCACAAAGTCCCTATATATCTTTTGATTTGCACGAAATTTGGCATAACGTACTAAATTAAGCCTAGAGTGATGTCTGCCAAGTTTGGAGAAAATCGGTCCAGATTTAGATGTAGCTCCCATATATAGTTTCGTCCGATTTGATGTAAATGGTGCACCAAAGTCGCTAAATATCTTTCGATTTGCACGAATTTTGGCATAACGTACTGAATTGAGTCTAGAATGATGTCTGCCAAGTTTCGTGAAAATAGGTCAAGATTTAGATATTGCTCCCATATATAGTTTCGTCCGATTTCATGTAAATGGTGCACCAAAGTCCCTATATATCCTTCGATTTGCACGAAATTTGGCATAACGTACTTAATTGAGCCTAGAATGATGTCTGCCAAGTTTCGTGAAAATCGGTCCAGATTTAGATATAGCTCCCTTTTATTATAGATTGATTTTAAGTAATTGACATACTAAGGAACCAATAGGAACAAAACGTTCTGAAATTAGTATAACTTAACCTGTGACAAGTTTGTTTGAAATCGCTCAATATTTGGATAGAGCTTCCATATATATTTTCGCCGGATTTGAAGTAAATTGGGCATCAAACTCCTCATGTTAGTCAGATTGACATCAAATTTTGCACAACGTACAAAATTAAGCATAGATTTACGTAGTTGTGTTTTCTAGAAGTATAGACAAAGCCCAACGGATGACCTATTTATATTTGTTTGAAGTCGATTGACATACTTTATGGATAGATCTAGGTAGATTCACATTTAGATAAATATCACATTTTTTTCATCCAATTTTATGTTATAATCCTGTCTAATATACCCATAGTGGTGAAGGGTCCGACTTTACTACTTTCCTTACTGGTTTTGATTTTGTTGCTGTTTTGTTGATAATGATAACGATGGCGTTATTGAAAAGATAAACAGTTTGACGGCTAAACTTGATAACTTTATGCTCAACTATCAGACGGAGCAGAATAGCATGAAAGTTGTTTTGGAAGACATAAAGAAGGAAGTGAGTTTATGTGTGGCTGAGTTGAAATCTGACATCAACCAATGTAATGACAATGTTCGGCGTGTTGAGGTTTCCACTACAACTAAACTTGTCGCTCTGGAGAAGGAAGACAATGTAATACACAGACGGATGAATCGGTCCGATATTCTTATTGGCGGCCTACCTGAGGGTTTGAGTGATTTGGAGGCGCCGGTGATAGCTTTAGGCTCGTTTTATAATGTACCGATTGCTAGTCTGGGCATCAACCACGTATGTTACATTAATCATAAGAAACAGATTCTTGTCAAATAAGGTAGCAAAGCGAGATAGCCTAATGAGAGAGTATTTTAAGACTCGCAATTTACGTATTTCTGATATACTGGTTGGTCAAGGTGGTGATTTAAATAACAGGGTGTACCTAAACGACCATTTTTCTCCCGCTGCAGCACATGTGAAATATGTTTGCAAGAAACTTTAACGGCTAAATATGATTAAAAAATTTAAAATCCTTAATTCTGAGCGACTTAAAGCTAGGCTAATGTTTTTTGATGGCAGAGTAGATACGTATAATACTGGTCAATGTGATGCGCTGCTTCTTGATGTAGAAGGAAGTAGTAATTAATTTGTTCTCTTTTTAATCACTTTTTGAAATTTCAATACTGTGTGTCCTTTTTTATTTATGTAAAATAGTATTTGATCAGCTGCGTTAGAGTTGTAAATATTGATTTTGTAAATTGTATTATGATAGATAATAAAGAATTTGTATTCTATTATAAATGGTTCCCCACTATAACTACATCATTTGCTTTTGATGTCTTTTAGGACAAATTTTGGGCCAGTAATAAGCAACAATGGGTATATTAGGTCAGTTTTGGAGTCATGTAATAATAAGCTTAATATTGCTCATATAAATTGTCGTAGTATAAGGCCGTCTATGAATACTGATAAGTTTCCAGAGCTTAAGTCGATTTTGTCAGGATGTCGATTAGGCATTATTGGAATTTCAGGAACATGGTTGAAACCGGATATTTCTAGTCGTGCAATTAATGTACCTGGGTATGAATTTGTGAGAAATGATCGCCGAAATGGTAGAGGTGGTGGTGTTGGCATATATATTTCGAATGGAATTAAATTTAATATTGTTCATAAGTCGTCTGTATTAGGTAAGTGTGAGTCGCTTTTTATTGAGCTCATGTCTGGTGATGCCAAAGTTTTGTTTGGAGTGGTTTATTTGCCTCCTCCTGCAGATTTTGCGGTGTTTGAAGATATTCATACCAATCTGTTGTTAGACTACTCAAGCATAGTGATTGTAGGAGATTTCAACTATAACATGTTTGATTCAGTGAAAGCTATGTCTGTGCGTTCGACTTGTTTTCGTTTGAATTTGTCAATTTTACATAACTCATAGCCTACTCATTTTAGTGTGTCTCATTCCTCGTCTTCGTTGATTGATTTTATGTTGATTAGCGATTATTCTATGGTTAATTTGTCTGATCAGGTTATATGCCCCTCTATATCCGACCATTCTCTTATCTTTGCATCTTTCAATATAAGTGTTAACTTTTTCTGTGATGTTATCGAGTATCGTGATTATATGAATATTGACTGGGATGGTTTTTATTATTATTTATCGACCTATGATAGTAATACAATGAATGTTGCTGACATTGATCTTAAGTGTTCTACAATATCATCTCTAATTATTAGTCTTTTTGAATTTGTGCCATTAAAACTTAAAAAGATGCGTTCTGCTGAAAATTGGATGAATGCGAATCACATAGTATTTGCTCAATCACTTCGTGATTTAGCATTTAAAGCTTACCAGCGCAATAAGACTACTGATAATTGGAGAGTGTTTTGCAAATATCGGAATAAAGCCAAATCCATTATTCGACGTAAACGCAGAAAATTCTACTCCAAAAAATTTAATGTGATGGGTTCAACTGCTCTGTGGCGTTTTTTAAGGGGTGCAGGATGTATGGGTACTGACGACATAATTTCTAATTTTGATGTTGATGGACTGAATTCCTCGTATGCTTCTAGAATGATTTTGATTTTCAATCTTTTGCTGGTGCAGCAAATGGATTTTCTTTCAGTAATGTTTATATTGACGAAGTTATTTTAGCTCTAAATAGAATAAAGTCTAAATCAATAGGGGTAGATGGAATACCTGCCCATATCAATTCTGTCTGTGCTGTAGAAAGTGTGTGAGCATATTATGAGGGACCAGATACTTATGCATGTTAACAGGTACATTTACAGTGGTCAATTTGCCTTTCGCAAGAACCACAATACTACAAGTCTGCTACTTTGCCTGACTAATACGATAAGAAGAAATATGAATCTTTCCAAAAATACAGTAGTTGTTTCGTTGGATTTGACAAAGGCATTCGACTCGATTTCTCATTCTACGTTAATAAGGAAGCTCATATATGAGTTCAATTTTTCAATAACAGCATGTAAACTAATTTTATCTTATTTATCTGGTAGATCCCAATTTGTTGTTTGTAATGGAAAATCTTCTGGTACGATTTTGCTCACTTGTGGCGTAGCACAGGGATCAGTTTTGGGTCCTTTACTGTTCATTATGTATGTTAATAGTCTGACGGAGTGTTTTGGTGATGTCAATTGTATACCACTATTATTTGCTGATGTTTTTTTTTTCTTATTTTCTGTTATAATGAAATGAATGAATCATCTTTTGAACGAAATGAATGAATTTCAATGTGTCAAAACGATATGCAATTACATATGTATTTTTTCCCGAATACGACGCGCTCTATTTTCGTATGTGAAACATAAGGAAATCTGCTGTTTGAATGAAACACATTGTTGCAAGAATATATTTCAATTGCAAGTCAGAGAAAAGGATGAAAAGGCAACAATTACAAATTATTATTTCGTTTGTAGGTGTTTAATAAAAAAATATGTTGATTTAAGAAAAAATAAAAGTGATTTTTTTTGTTTATAGGTTATGTCATATGTAAAATACATATGCCGATTTGAACACAAAAATAAATGTTTTGTGTACGCCGTTAATTTTGACACACATAAGGAATTACATATGGATGAAATAAGTGACAGCACATATGTAAAATACATATCGTGTAAAGACACCATAAGTAACTGCATCTACAAAATTTACATGTTTCGATGATAAATTTGAGTTTTTAGAAAAGCAATTGCAACTGTCTTGCAGAGACACTATGGAAATAAAAAAGAGCATTGAGCATACATTTTCCTACGTCAAACACGAATTAAAAGAGAGATAGCTAAAATCTCATAAATTTGAATAAATTCTATTAAATATTGAATAAGAACTGATTATACATGCGGTACAAGTCATATTGCAAACAAATTGAAAAATAAATGCCTCAAAAGTGCTCAAAGAAATTGAAAAATCGCCATCACAGGCTGGTAAATATAGAAATGAAACAATTGAATAGAAGACAAATTAAAAATTGATCCTTTGATGAAACGACAATATGAAATAATAAGGACAACTAACACAAAGCATTACTCTTATTATTCGCACAGAAATTAATTTACAATGCATTTGGTATATAAAATCCGTTTAAACAAGAATCGCTGTTTGAAATAGTTAAATAGTTTGCCTTTAATTTGAAAGGCCATAGCCGTTGAAATCTGTCCTTTTTATTACACCCTTGTAATAGTATGAGGCTGACAGATTTCAACGGACATTTGTTTACATTTTGAGTTTGCGCCACCTTTAGGCATCTTTATGCCAACAAACTTTATTAGTACTTGAATAACTTCTCGTTGTAACCTACTGGCCACACATATAGTTGTGAACACATTGGCTTAAATTGTAAGCTACCATACATATAATATTGTTTACCAATAAATACATATCGGCATTGGTCGAAACCCTTTACTAAAAACATATCGTGTGTTATTTCTATTTCTTTTTTGCTCACGAGCGCGTATTAGACGCACTGACTCTATTGGGAGAACCACAACTGCACTATACCTGCCATCCACCCAAGTCCCTATAGTGCGGACTTAATATTTGGTCCAATCGAACCGGATATTCCAGCCCATCGGATTACATCTGGAAATTTATACAGTCCATTTAATATATTTATCTTGGTACGTATAGTGCAAGTGAGCAATTACAATAAAAAAATAAAGTGTTTCGTTTGTTTGTGTGGCCGTCGTTACAACGCGTCACGGAGTCCCTCCTTTTGTTGACGATCGGTCAAAGTCCATTCGCGGACAGTCATACGGGAACATTAAAAACAAAACAAAAAGTAATAATTAGTTATTCGTTATATTTGGTTACTTTTTGCGTTTCTCTAAATTCGTAGAGTAATATCGTTTACGTTCTTTAATTTGTTCTTGTAAAATTCATTGAAGAACTTTGCTTTTATTCTATTCCCATTGATCGTTTTGTTTTGCATTTTTTCTCCTGTAAATATACACAAAAATATATTCATAAATAATCCTGTGACGTACGTACGTTTACAGCCTATTCGTGGCTACCTAATTGTTGATTTACATACGTACGTATTGTTAATATTCCAGCATCGTCGCTTCGTTGTTCTGGTCAGCCAGTCATTGGCATGCATAGATATACACACGCATGTAAGCATACATATTACATTTTCGCATATTCCCTTTTCTGTTATGTCCGTTTTATTGCACGGTCTCCCGCCAGTGTATTACTACACAGTCTCCGGCTGGTATATTAGATCAGTGACACATATTATTATATTTTATGGTAAATATATTTGTGTCAGGGAATTATTTACATAATTTTGGAAATTTTAAATTTCCAGTGCACCCTACAATCGGTCAATTGGAATAGTGTAGGGTGCATATTAAGCATATCGTTGCATATAACTCATTTAGTGGATTTTGAATATTTATTTGTGTTTTATTGTGCATATAGTTGCATATTATTTAATTTTTTGATTTTTAATATTTGTGTGTCCTACAATCGATCGTTTAGACTTTTATACAGTTTAGGGTGCATATTTAGCATACTGTTGCCTATTAATAACCTATTCGTTTTTAATAATTTATGTGTGTTTTATTGTGCATATAGTTGCATATTATTTAATTTTTTGATTCTTAATATTTTTGTGTCCTACAATCGGTCGTTTAGACTTTTATATTGTGTAGGGTGCATTTCGTTGGCTATTATAAATTTAATTAGCGGTTTATTGTAATTCTTGTTGCAAATTAAAATTGATTGGTTTAAAAAAATCCTTTCAATCGGCAAATTGGGCTTTAGTAAGCGTATATTTGGCATATAGTTGCATATTACTTTTTTTAGTAATTTTAATAATTCATTCGCATTTTATTGCCATTTTCTGTTATAAAACTCTACAATCGGTAGATTTGTTTGTTTAATTGTCTGCTTCAATTGGTAGTCTATTTTAGTTTTGGATTTCGGTATATCTTCATCATTAAACGATTTATAGACATAGATTACATTTTTCGTAATGTGATTCCCTTTTTGGAAAGTTTCGTTTGTCTTATAATATTTTTAAAATATTATTTGTCTGCTTCAAGTTTTATCTTTATCGTGGAAAGTTTATTTGATTTCGATTTTTTGTTCTATTCTTCACTGAGTTTTCTTCAAAATAGAATTATTTCATTATTTGTAAAAATGGCTTCCACTTCTTTGAATTTATTCATTCGTGCTTCCAACTCAATGGTGAGATTCGCTGCACACTTCCTTGCATTGAAGGAAGACGAATTAGATGTTTATGATCTTGAGGTTAGGAGTGAAGAAATTATAAAATTGTGTAAATCGATCGAGGAAAGTTTTAATAATTGTTTCTCCCACATAGAAAATCCCGAAGATCTTGATATGCTACATAGTAAATATGCGATTTCGTCTAAAGAATATATGCGTTGTTCCTCGATTATAAATTGAATGTTGTCTAAATTTCGGATTTCAGTTGATGCCACCGTTAAAAACGTGAGCTTGTCGTGCCACACTTCCCGTGATGTGGAAACACAGACATCTAGCTCCACAATATTGAATATTGGGAATACTAGCATAGGCCAAAGCTTTTTCGTAGATCCTCCAAACGCAGATAACATTCATAGTCTAGCGATTCCTCCCTGCAGTATCGATATTTTCAGTGGAAATATTCTTGATTGGCCACTTTCAGAGATTTGTTTAGTGCGGTTTATATTAATAACTCCCGATTGACAGATATTGAGCGTCTATGTCATCTGGTGAGTAAAACTAGTGGTGAGGCTCGAGAAATCGTCTCGAAATTTCCTTTGACTCACCGGAGTTTTGAACCCGCGTGGAATGCATTGAACTCAACGTATGATAATCCACGTCTTATTGTCCACAGCCATTTGAAAACATTTTTTGGCCTTCCTGTGCTGGATCAGGAAAGTAGTTTATGACTTAAGTCGATTCAACGCGGAATTTATAGTTGTCTTTCCGCAATGACAATCTATGAGATACCTACGGATAATTGGGATCCGATCGTGGTATTTCTTTGTTTGCAAAAATTGCCCAAATTGACACATGCTTTATGAGAGCAAAGTGTTAAATCCAAATCGTTTCTTTCATATTGGAAAGAGTTAGATGCATTCTTGACAGAGAGAATTCGTACTCTTCTGTGTTTCCATGAAATGAGAAATGTTAACACTGTGTCAAAATCGAATAATGAAATCAGTTCGCCTCCATGTGCGACTTCTACACCTCGTTCGTCGTCTAATTCATGTTGCGTAATTTGTTCAGAGCAACACCGATTACATCTTTGCTGTAGGTTTTAATTGGTTAAAAGGCATCGTTTGTGTGTAAATTGTCTTCGTAGGATACACGAAGTCAAAAATTGTAATAATCGTTCTTGTCCAAAGTGCAATCAGAGACATCACACTCTATTGCACAGAGATAGCTCTATGGTGAGCAGTCAGAGTCAGATGGTGACTCCCACAAATTCTAATTTATCGTTTTCGGCTCCTACCTTTCGACCAAGAAATTTAAATAGTAATATTAATTAATCGGTCGGTAATGATTTTCGACAGACATTTCACGCCACGCAAAACAAAGCAGTTCTATTGGGAACAACTATGGTAAATGTAGTTAACCACGGTTCTTGTTTGCCTGCAAGGGCGCTAATGGATCCGGCTTTTGAGTCGTCTTTCATTTCCGAGCGACTTCAGAAGAAATTGAATCTACCGGTCAAATCCACAATTTCGACAATTCGCGGAGTAAATTGTACTATCGCTACTACATGTCGAAAAATGTGTTCGTTAAAAGTTAGCAGTCGTTCTAATAGGTCTCACAGTTTGGAAACGTCAGCCTTGGTAGTAGATTCCATATCGGGGAATCTTCCATCGTCTTATCTGTGTCGATTATCTTGGACTTCAAATCGGATTTGTCAAATAGTTTTTGGCAGATCCCGAATTTCTTGAATCTCGTCCACAAATCGTAAAAAATCATAGTTATCGACTTTCGGCTGGATCGCTGCTCGCTCAAAATACAAAATTTGGCTAGATAATTACTGGTCCTATAACATAAATTGTTTTTCGTAAATCGTACGAAATCGTTGTAAGGCGGCCCTCAACAAAGGTCACACAATTTGGCTCACATATCGCGGGGTCCCTAATGACTCTTTCGTTTCGCGGTGTCCTTCATGACTCTATCGTTTCGCGGGGTCCCTAATGGCCCTTTCGTACCACAGATTTTAAACAAGAATCGCTGTTTGAAATAGTAAATAGTTTGCCGTAGCCGTTGAAATCTGTCCTTTTTATTACACCCTTGTAGTAGTACGAGGCTGACAGATTTCAACGGATATTTGTTTACATTTTGAGTTTGCGCCATCTTTATGTCAACAAACTTTATTATTACTTGAATAACTTCTCGTTGTCACCTACTGGCCACACATATAGTTGTGAACACATTGGCTTAAATTGTAAGCTACCATACAGGTAATATTGTTTACCAATAAATACATATCGGCATTGGTCGAAACCCTTTACTAAAAACATATCGTGTTTTATTTCTATTCCTTTTTTGCTCACGAGACGCACTACTGTATTGGGAGAACCACAACTGCACTATACCTGCCATTCACCCAAGTCCCTATAGTGTAAGAAAAAAGTAGCAAAATCATTTGAAGAAGAAAGGAATAGGAAATCCAATAATGATTCCGCTTAGAAACCGGGATGTTGGTGGAGATGCCTAAATACAGTTTTGGTAGTATCAATGATGGCAATATTAACCACGAATTAATACATAGATTTAAATCCTACTAGAGGCGATATCAAGGGAACACAAAATAAATACAACAACATTTAAAGAATATGCTTTCAACACCATGCAAATTCATGCTGACTTCATACTCCAACAATGCATAAATTACTGTCAGATGGGACGATCATCATAGATAATGCACTGCTGCCAATCGGAAAATTGTCTGAGGAGACTGCAGAAGCTCGAAATAAGCATTTTCGGTCATACACACAGAATTTCCAAGAACATTTTCAAGAGAAGAATGCAACCGTGATATTTATCAAAGATTGTTTCTTACTTCAGATCCACTCATAAGTAGTAAAAGATGTTTTCCAGTAAAGGTATAGAACCTGCCGAGCTCAACACAAATTTAAGTATTTAACACGAAGAAGTAGAGATAGAAACATCTTTTAATAAAACAATTCGATTTAGTTATAATTATTATTTATTTGGGATTTATGAAAATTAATATTTGTTTCATATTTAAATGTTTTTATTACAAATTATTATAGTTTCAGTACACGGAATTAGGTGGCAATGCAGACTCAATTGAGGTTCCAGCGATCCTGCGACAGTCACGGCGTTAGACCAAGGTTTGTATTGTCCGGGAACTATAGTGTAGTCTGCAAAGGTCGCCTATTCCACTTCCGCTTATTTTCCTCGTATTTAAGTAATATTTATATACAATGCCTGAAAATAGAATATGTTCTTTATTTTATTTGTGAAAACAGAAGAACTCAGGGTGCGGCGAACGATTAATATACGCTCTTTCTCACAAATTGTTTTCAATTTATCGAGAACGATAAAGTTGCAATAAATAAATAAATCAGTCAATGGAATTTAGTATCCTTACAGACTAAGCTAGTTGTTAAAATTAACTATTATTATATATTCAAAGAAATATGTCATACAAAATTGGTTTAAAAATTTCTTTAAACATACTAAAATAAATGCATGGTTTAGACTGTTTTTGTAATTTATTATTTATTGAATTTATACTCAAAAATGTACGAGATAAGGGTCCATTTCTACCATAACTCGTGCGGTGAAATGAAATATTAAAAATATTCAGTACACGTAACCTCCACGGTGGGACAAACATGGTTACTAACGATAATAAATCTGGAGAATCAATTTTATTATTAAGTATGTCAAATATAAAACATGCAGATTGGAACTTTCTTCGAGTTTCTAAACTTTGCAAACCAGTAATAAACACCTTGATTTATAAGAGGGCGTGTCAGCAGTGATTTTTTTTGAGCAAACTTTGTAAAACGTCTTTGAATCCTTTCTACACGATATATATGGGAGTTGCGGTAGGGATCCCAAATGATTGACGCGTATTCATGTTTAGATCTGCGTAGGCTGTATAAACAATTTTTTGGTATAAAGATCAGAAAATTCTGCACAATTTCTTTTAAAAAAAGCAAGTAACTTGAAGGTTTCAGAAATTATGTGGTACAAATGCGGAACAAAAGACAAAGGCGTATGAAACATTACATCTAAATCTAAGATGCTATTCGATTTTTTGAAAATACTATTTCCAACCTTAAAAGTTGATTGGATTGGGTTAAGACATTTGCAAAATGAAACATGCGAACATTTAAAATGTTCAACTCAAGCTTATTCTCCTCACACTACACAACTAAATCCACAACATCAACTATATAAACATTTCCCATGTTTATGATAGAACACGATATTGCGGGTGTATTGTTGCAAATCGAGATTACCTTAAAATTTGACAGAAAAAAACTAGCAAACGTGTCAACAACCTCGATTCCAGACTGGGATGTCATGTTGTTATATTTAACAGTAAATGGGAAGATCTCTTTTGGATTTTACAATTGACCAAAATCCTTTTGGATTTGCTTTAATTTAATTTTCCTTTGAAAGTATATATTGCTTATACAGGGCCTTATTTAAACAATTAACTTCTCTCTGGTATCGAAGAAAATTAGCTTGATGAACAAAATTACCGATTTTAACAAATCTATTATAAAACTTGTTGCGTAGATTTTTGAGTTTTTTAAACCTTTCGTGTACCAAGGTAGCTTTTAAGGCTTATTTTTCTTAAGGGCATATAAGTCCTAACACTTTTTTCAAAAACAATTCATAACAGTTAGAAGCATTGTTGTGACCAAAAATTAAAAACTAGTCAATTGACGCCTGCATTGTATTTAGCAAATTAAAATCACAACCATTATAATTGAACTCATTTACAATAGTTGAAAAATTCATTATATAATTAAAACAATCTTATTGTATTACTATAGGAACATGATGTGCATTAGTCGGAGAGACTGAAATCAACGTTTCATATAACTCAATGTTGCAGTCATTTGGTATAAATATAAGGTTTAAAAACTTATGTAAAATAAAGTATCAACACAATTGAGTTTAAAGTCTTTATTTACATTAGTAGGTGTTAAAAACATTATTGTCATGTTTAGCAAATGCTTGATAAATTAAAATCACCCATTACACACACAAATGTATTAGCAACAATACCTCCTTCCAATGCAACAATATTAGACACATGAATAAAATAAATGATATCCTGACTACCAGGTGGAACTTAAGATAAGGCTAGTAATAAATTTATATTAGGTCCAAATATTTTTTTTTTTTTTTTGTTATTTGAATTTTTGTGATCATTTTTGAAAGTGATTTTAAGTGATTATTTATACTCTTTCGAGACGAGCTTGATGATCTAAATTTTGCAATGAATTTTTTTTTGCAACGTACGACCTTTGTAAAAGCCACATAGCCCAATATGCCTGATGAGCCGCTTAACCAACGGCGAAACGCGTCGCATAATGGTGGGTACGTAGGTTCTTCAACTGGCTTTCCTTTCCATTGCAAAATTTAGATCATCAAGCTCGACTCGAAAGAGTATAAATAATCACTTAGGTCCAAATATGTAGACACTAATTTGGTCTAAAAGCCATAAACATCATCAGTATATGATTTACATATTGATTTAACGGCAACAGGAACACCACGACCACGGGAGCATCCAGTGCGACTCAAACTTCTATCCTTGCGGTACACTTTATATAGGTTTAGATCAAAAAATCAGCATCACGTTACCACAATTGAAGTTAAATCAAAATCATATTGACATGAAAAATTTTAAATTTGTTGAGCTTTAGTGCGGATGCCAGACTTATTTTGGTAAAATATCTTTAGACCCCGTTCAAGATTCATCAATGGGGCATATTTAGAACATATTTTTTTGACCACAATTTACGATTTAAAATTTCATTGTACAGACTTAAAGAAACACCAAGCTTAAAAAATATCTTCTTTAACTCCGATAATTGTGCATCTTTTGTACTAATTTATAACATCCAAGAGCAGATTTGTCAATTTCTGAATTGTTTGCAACATAATTTAGAATCTGATCACATGAAACAGATGGCTTAAATGATGATATGTTTATCAATTTGTTAGAGGCCACAACAGCTAAATCACTTGTAATGTGGTTTTCTCCATAAAAACACGCGTTTTCCTACTCCTTTGTGCAGTTTCCCAACACATACTTCTTTGATAGTTGGGGTCCAACGTATTATTATCATTAAAAGTGCTTTTGATAATTCATTTTGCAAGGATATTCTATTTTGCTTCGTTGTTTGTTGGTTCAGTGTGATTTAGGCGGTTACCTAGTTTTTAATTTTATTAATTTCGAGAGGGTTAACAGGACCGAAATGTTTAACACGACTAGCCAATCTTAGGACCGGATAGCGCTGTAATCACTACCGTTGCTAATGCAGCTCCAACTGTGACCACGACCACATATACAACTACCACACCAGCCACAACTACGGTAGCATCTAGTTCATCAACTGCACCTCCAAACTCGTTTTTAGAGACGGTAAGCTTTCCATTAATCCTTCTGTTAATTATAGAAGGATCTAGTATTAAAGAAATTTACAGCCATTGCAAAAGTGAATACACAAATGACCAATGAAATTAAATAAAAAAGGTTATGTAACAATGGATGTTTTTTTAATTTTGAATGGATTCTTCAACGCAGCATACCAAAGAAAATAATGCAGCATGTTAATGATGCTTAGCTGCGTAGCTAACTGCACTTGATGAGTGGATTAATTGTGGCCGATTAATTTGAGTTGATTCATTGTATAAATTAATTGTTTTTAATTTGATTAGTAATCTTTATTTTGATTATTGTTTCTTAAGTATTAATAGTTTAAACCAAATGTTATTATTAATTTATGAGTTTCACTAAAATTATTAAAATAATGTTGATTGTTGTTGTTTGTGCTGCTGCTCAGGTTCAGCTTTGCTTGTTGGTGCTGCTACTCAGGTTCAGCTTTTGTTATGTTGTTGAATGTTTGAGTTGCGATTGAAGACTAACAAGTTTACGTTTTGTCTTTCATTATGTTGGTGGTGTATTTTCAAAACTTGTCAACGATGTACTTCCAATCAATGCTAACTAAGCATTTCACAGCGACAAATGTTTATTTCGGTAACTCTTCCCCTCCTTAGTTGGAGCCGTCCCCGTATACAGTGGCTGTTTGAGATACTACTGCTTGCAGAGATTTATTGAAGGCAGCTAATTTGCGTTTTTTTAGAATTCGTTTAACCACAACAAATGTAGAAAAGACTCCACAAAGAGAGATGACCAAAGTAAAACTTATATAGTGGTTTTCAGCATCTTTGCGCTGAAGATTTTGAATATGCTGCAAATTTCCAGGTGTTAAGGATACTGAGCCATTTCGATTCTTATGAACTGTTTGACTTTGACTTCTTCCTCAAACAATAATAAGTATGTTCTGCTAAAAATCAGCGGTGGCTCTCCCTTTTCTCAATTTGTACTGTTTGGTCGTTGACCACAACAACGCCATCATCCATTTCGACTATGGGTGCTACGTTGTTAAATTTAGTGCGACACAAAGCTCTTTTTCCCGACACTAGTTGCAAAGCACATGACGATGCCAATGAAGGTAGAGAAAATGTGGGGATGGTTGCAGTACAATTTTTAACGGCTATTGTAAAATTTTTGTAGACGACAATTCTTGATTCTTCAAGGTGAAGAATCCTGTTATTGTGAGCTACAGGGAAAATTATAAGTTTTCTACATGTTGACTTATGCTTAGGATATTTAATTAAAAAGAAAATTACGTTATCTACTTGAATAACTTTAACATTAGATACTCTTAAAATATCCGCGGTAGAGAATTCATTCGTCTCAATAAGTTTTATTTCTTGGGCACCCATCGGATTATGTTTGGGCATCCAAAGACCGATTTTTGCTAAAGTGAGTGACAGAATTATGCCATTAAGATCAGAAACAATGACTCTATTTCTCGATAGTAATAAATCAAACAAGTTCCCCGTATTAATTATTTCCTCTTTTTCTATTGCCAAAATCTGATTAGAGTTAGAGAGTTTTTTTGAGAGCTCATCTATTTGTAGCTGCACTGCCGTGTTAATGTTAATGTGTCTATTATTTTGGTCTATAATTTGATCTGAAATTTCTTGTAATTTTTCAAAATCATCATGGTCTGGGGTTCCAGTGATGTATTTGAAAACAGTCCCTAGGGCTGGTGTGAGTTTACTAAATTCTATAGTCTGTCAATTTCGTCCAAATCTGCTTTTATAATTTTTTTCATATGCGACTCCGGGAATAAATTGCATGTCCGAATATAGTGTCAAATTCGTAATGTGCTTAAGGTATCCGTATTCTTGAAAAACTATTAAATTTCCATCATAAATTGTAATATAATTTGCAGTATTATAGTCAAGAATCTCGGCGGTTGAGAGTGCCAAAAGGCTTATAAATGCGAAAGTCAAATCGTTTGTACGAAATACTTCAATAGGTTTTTTCCCAATCACTGAATGTACGGATCTGTTATACCCTATTGTAAATTTACATCCTTCTGCATATATAAAAACTAGAATTTTGTTTACTTTTCTTTCATCATTTTCATTTTACTTAAAAAGTTTGAAAATTTTAAAAATTTTTTCATGCAGTCAAAATTAATTTATTTTCGATTAATTCTCTCAATTGTTAGAGATGGGACGAAATTCTTTGAGACTCAGAGTGATTCGAATTGAACAACGTACAAAAGTCGGTGTTCGCTCAAACAATTTTCTATAGGGAACTAAGTAAGTACTTCATAATTAAGGGTAGAACAACGAATGATCTCTGAAGTAATCTCTGAAGTTTCAGACTGCGAGCGATTTCAGTAAGGGTGCTATGGAAACGTTCCACCTGTCCGTTAGAAGTACTATGTAATGGAGGCGACTTTATTGTATTTGAATTGAATGACTTTTCGTTGTCACAGTAAATAGTCGTTGTATTAGAATACAAGTTTAGTATCTAGAGGAGTAGAGGCCAGTGTTGCCGAATGTGGGCATTTATGCCCAAAAGTGGGCATAAATAATGTAAAATTTACGACTTGGGCAGATTTTGGGCATTTTGTCGTTCCCGGCACATTTACATTTTTCTATATGCCCTACACAAATATACTGTGAGAAATTTTATTGTCCCAAGAGTTTGTAAAACAGCGAAATATTACTCCAAGACTACTATTTCGACTAGCTGATTCGATTTACACATGTTTTTCCCCCGTCTGTCCATTATAATTTGTATTTATGGATTAATAGCCATGTGTATGTGAATTCGGTTCTACTCAAAGACGACTACTACACTGCGTATCATAACTATATATGAACCTTTTATTCAATTGGTATGTTAGTTGATAAATAAGTTATTGTACACAATAAAATCATCAAACTCTCCCTTATTTTGAATAAGTTCAAAAATTCTGTCCATCATACTGTCTATCAAATTTTGTTCGCAAATATTCATCAATTGACGGCCATTCATCTTTTGATTTTAACCATTCTTAAGTATGACGACTTTTATGAACTGACGAATTGCCCTGCTGAAAAACGAGTCTTTCATTGTTACTGCTTTCCCAAAATGGCAATAATTTGTCTTCCAAGACTTAAACGTACTCCATTGAATTCATTCGACAAATAGGAAATGCCAAATCAAAATGCTCCCATTAAAGAAGCCGCCACTGAAATTTTGTTGTAAGGAATATCGTGGTTCCTTCCGCAGATCTATCCAATAACAATTTAAACCATCTGGGCCATCGAGATTAAATTTTTTCTCATGTTCAGTCGTATTTGTGAAGGGTGTTGTATGGTCAGCCCCGGTTTACTGGGGTCTATGAAACTACTCTCTAGTGCCAAGGTGGAAAATTTTTTTATTATATTGTGACCGATAATTGCCCAAAATTCATATATTAATATATAAGTATTAAGGCCTTTCATTTTTAGACCACAAAGTATTTACCATTCTCTTTATATAAGGTATATGCTTTTTTCAAAGAGTTATGTCCTAGAGGCCACATATTCGGGTTTAATTCAGATTTGGTAAGATATTACGATGTGTAATCAATGCATGAAATCAATATTTACAACCTTTTAAAATGTTGACCCTGAAACATTGACCTGTGGGTTCCCACCTTCGAACTTGATATAGTTTTGGTAAAAGTAGGTGGAAAGATTGAATCAGACATTCCGTTCAACTGATATTGGATGAACAAAAAATTAAAAATTTCGACGCTTTGTGGGGAGGTACTGGAAGGAGTGGTTCGATGTTCTCTATCTCCGATCTTGATTTAAACTTTAATATGTGCTAAGTTTGGATGAAATATGTTACTTCTTTCGAAAAATATCGTGCGCACCACTCATCCAGACAGACGGTCATTTGTAAATGGACTCCAAATTGTCGAATCAGATTTGGTCTAAAGACACATGGCGTTTAGACTCCATTTCCAATATTTCGATTAGGGAATTTTGCGCAACAAAGTACAAATTTTTAAATCAAATACATTAAAAAACTAAAAATCAATTTTTCCATACTTCCATGCTGCAAAACAGTGTAATTTTCAGCATTTAAAAAATATAGAACAAAAAGGACCCTCGCTTTTAATATTTGTATCTTTTCATTAACGCTTAAATTTTTGGGCATAAATTTTTGATTTTGGGCACTTTTTAGGGGGAATTTTGGGCGGAAATAAAATTTTCAAACGGCAACACTGGTAGAGGCTGTACGTCTACTATAGTTCTCGATCTCAGTGGCTGAACTACAGCAAATTTAGAGAATTTGTCAATGCATGTGAGAAAGTGTTTAGAATCCGTGGATTAAATGTCAATGTGGAGGATTTCTCCACACCTTGTTGGAATGAGAGTTTAAGCTATCTGATATTTTGTAAGTTGTCGATTATATTTTGATTGCAAAGAAATTCGGCAGTTTGTTACGAATTCGTTGCCTTTTTTTACTCATTTTTGGAAAAAAATATTCCTCTAAAATGTGTTTAATATTTTCTTGCGCGGCTCTGTGTGCTCTGTTGTGTTCTGCCGCCACAATTTCCTTTTGATCATTCGGGTTCGTGATATCGGTGACAAATGATTTCGAATATCTGAATTTAACACCTGGGAAAGGCTCAATTAACTTATGTTGAATTCTTGCCAACGTTGGTAGATCGCAATGAATTGCGTTTACAACATCTGGCTTCACAACTTGTTGCAACATCTCAAATAAGTCTCTGTCACTTTCAAAAGTAATAAAATATCGAGTTTTCTTCCTCAATTATGATTTGATTCCGAAAACAATTTACAGGTTTGTCTACCGATAATATTGTGTTTGTAAATGAATCTGTTGCTTCGGTTATAACACTGGAATTGTCGCTCAAGGTGTTAACTTGCTGCCTGGAAAGAGCGTCCGCTACAATATTATCTTTGCCTGGCTTATAAAAGACCTTAGCATTGCATTCATCTACGAAAGCCTTTAAATGCCTAATCTTATTGTTAGGATTTTTATCGGATACAGTAAATGTTAAAGGTCTGTGATCGGTAAAAACACGAATGTCTTGAACGCCATACAAGTAATTCCGGAGAGTTTTAAAAGCCCAAACTATTGGAAGAAGTTCACATTCGTTTGTACCATAATTCTCTTCGACATCAGACAGTGTCCGCGATATCATTGTAATCGGTTTTCTACCTTGGGATAAAACAGCTCCGATAGCGTGCGAAGAAGCTCCAGGTGTCAAGTCAAATGCTTTTTTGATATCAGGATCAGTGTTGCCGTTTGAAAATTTTATTTCCGCCCAAAATTCCCCCTAAAAAGTGCCCAAAATCAAAAATTTATGCCCAAAAATTTAAGCGTTAATGAAAAGATACAAATATTAAAAGCGAGGGTCCTTTTTGTTCTATATTTTTTAAATGCTGAAAATTACACTGTTTTGCAGCATGGAAGTATGGAAAAATTGATTTTTAGTTTTTTAATGTATTTGATTTAAAAATTTGTACTTTGTTGCGCAAAATTCCCTAATCGAAATATTGGAAATGGAGTCTAAACGCCATGTGTCTTTAGACCAAATCTGATTCGACAATTTGGAGTCCATTTACAAATGACCGTCTGTCTGGATGAGTGGTGCGCACGATATTTTTCGAAAGAAGTAACATATTTCATCCAAACTTAGCACATATTAAAGTTTAAATCAAGATCGGAGATAGAGAACATCGAACCACTCCTTCCAGTACCTCCCCACAAAGCGTCGAAATTTTTAATTTTTTGTTCATCCAATATCAGTTGAACGGAATGTCTGATTCAATCTTTCCACCTACTTTTACCAAAACTATATCAAGTTCGAAGGTGGGAACCCACAGGTCAATGTTTCAGGGTCAACATTTTAAAAGGTTGTAAATATTGATTTCATGCATTGATTACACATCGTAATATCTTACCAAATCTGAATTAAACCCGAATATGTGGCCTCTAGGACATAACTCTTTGAAAAAAAGCATATACCTTATATAAAGAGAATGGTAAATACTTTGTGGTCTAAAGAAAGCAGTAACAATCAAAGACTTGGTTTTTTCAGCAGGGCAATTCGTCAGTTCCATAAAAGTATGATACTTAAGAATCGTAAATCAAAAGAATGAAGTCGGCCATCAATGATGAATATTTCAAACAAAATTTAAATAGACACTGTGATGGACAGAAGTTTGAACTTGTATTTCAAATAAGGAAGTTTGATGATTTTATTGTGTACAATAACTTATTTATAGAACTAACATACCAATTAAATAAAAGGTTCATATGTATATGATACGCAGGTGTGTGATAGTGGTCTTTGGGTGAAAATTCAAATTCACATACACATGGCTATTAATCCATAAATACAAATTATAATGGACAGACAGTCAAAAACATCTGTAAATCGAAATCAGCTAGTCAATCCATCATCTTGGGGGTGATATTTGGCTCTTTTACAAACTTCTAGGACAATGAGAATTTTTGGCAAATAA
>NW_026883414.1:0-4759 GCF_032173495.1 Musca vetustissima
AGGACCTTCAGGTGCAAATATATACCCCATAGACTACGAATTTTGCAATTTTTCACACAAAAGTCAGGGCCCATTTGACTCGATAAATATTGACCGATCTTTATCCAAACAGGCATACTTATTCTTTGGCCCGATCTCCTTCTCCATGCGGTGTTTGGGCCATAATTCGCGGTGTTTGTGCCATAATTGCGGCCTCTGGAGCGACCAGAAAATCCGACAAAAATAAAGTTTTTGGTCCTTTTCATCCCCTAAATATTAATCGATATTTCCAAAAACAATAGGGGTCTTCATTGGCCAGAACCCATCCTACATGCAAAATTTCGTGAAGGTTGTCCATAACTGTGGTCTGTATCGTGTTTACAAATTATAATGGACAGACGGACGGACACACATGTCTAGATCGACTCAGCTACTCGAGATATGACGATCGGTATACTTAAAGGTGGGTCTATTTACAAACTTTTGGGTGTGCACAAATCTATAATACCCTGACAACATAGTTGTGTAGGGTATAAAAATTGTATAAAAAGAAATATTTCTTCAAGGAATATCTGAGTGGACTTTGAAAAAATGTTTTTGGAAGGACTAACAGATTTGTAATGCATATTTCTGAAGGCACTGATATTTATATACGTGAATATTTAAAAATATTTTTCGAAGGTCCAACCCCAATTTCTGTATTTGAAGGTCTTGGCCGCAATTATCCACTGAAATTTCTTTAAAATTACATTCTGACTTCTTGAAGGTTAAAAGCAAACCTTTCAACATAAATGTGATATTGGTCTATGCTTTAATATAGTCCCTACAAAAAGATACCGCCGTATTTTAAAGATATTAGCTCCATTCTCCCACTGAAGTGGCTATTTTGGAATCTTCGAGGGGCATAAATACCTCAATGATATTATTCAATATAAGATCATGTTTTGATATAGTCTCCAAGTAAAGGTATTTTCCCATTTTAGGAATGTTTACGTTTTAAATTGATTAAAAGAGATCTCTGGGATTTTTAAAAAAATTCAACCCCACTGACATCCATTTTGACTTGTTTCCTTGCACACGCTCCACCATCATTCATAACATAACTCTCTTTAATAAAAAAATGCATGTTGACAGCATATTTAGCTGCCTTTCGCAACCGTGCGGTATTCTTTTTATGAACAACCCGCTTGTTTGTCCAAGGTTTATGCAATTAATTCCATCCATTTGTTATTAATTAGCTTAACTAGTATTTGTTGTTTATTATTTTGTCATCAAGAGGCATGTGACAGCAGCAGGCACTACTACTAAGGGTGCCGGCAACCCTTTAATTTACTTCCGTGTTAGCCTACCAACCCCCATAATAACTCTTTGCGCACACAGTGTGGGACACACTTTCTTAATTACACATATGCATTTCGGTTATTATTTATTTCATTTCAGTTTTTTCTATAATAACTTATTTATGGTACTTAGGCTCGTGACTTTGTCTGCCGACAATTTAAATGTCATAATTTTGTTTGAGTATCTCAGGCTTAGTGGGAGAGAATTTTAATAAGGGATTCTATTCAATCATGTGGCAACGATTCGAACTTTGCATTTTCGGTTTTATTTGGAAAATTATAACTAAGCCTGTTATTATTTCAAACAAGTGCCGATTAATTTTCATAGTTGCCGTTGTTTGATAAATTGACTAAAGTTCGTTTGGTTGCATTAAATAATTGTTAATATTCTCATATTTCACGGTACCGCTAAATAGATAAACTCCTTTCAAAACCAGTAAGGAAAGTTCAAAAGTCGGACGGGGCCGACTATATAATACCCTTCCCCACTTTGTATACATAATATCCTGCAGATAGAACAGACATATAATCTTTAGAGGACCATTGAAATGGAATGGGGCAAAACTAAATGTGTGATCTACATAAATATTTGAACCAATTAAAAAACCCATGCACATACCATTCTGAAATCTATGAAAAATTGATTCTATTGTGTACCATTTGTATGAAATCGTTGAAAATAATGTATGTAAACCTATATGTAAATCTGAACCTAATTGAGCAGCCGTGGAATATACCGTTTGGTATGCTGCAGCACAGAGCGCTGTCCACAATTTTATCTCGTATATATGGGACAGACATAGGATCCTCGGTGCACCATTTACCAAAAATCGGACGAAACTATAAATGGGAGCTATATCTAAATCTGAACCGATTTTCACAAAACGTCGTATACATTAAAACGTACCTATCTCCAACATTTTTAACAATCGGGCAATCCTTGGGTGTTTGGTGCATCAATTACAAAAAATCGGTATAGGGGAGATATATCCAAATCTGAACCGAAATTATATATGATAACTATATCTAACTATGATCCGATTTTAACATGTACATCTACCGGGCCTTACGCTGTGCAAAATTTTGTCTCAATCGGACGAAAATCGGAGTGCTGCACTATTTACCTAAAATCGGACGAAACTATATATGGGAGCTATATCTAAATCAGAGTCGATTTCCACAAAACTGCACACACATCAAACTGGACCTAATATATTATGCTGTGCAAAATTTTGTCTCAATCTGAAAAAATATTGGAAGTTTGGTGCACCATTTCCTAAAATCGGACGAAACTTGATATAGGAGCTATATCAAATTCTGAACCGATTTCAATGAAACTTTACGTACATCAATCAGGACCTAATCCAGTGCGCTGTGCAAAATTTTGTTTCAGTCGGAAACATATTGGAAGTTTGGTGCACCGTTTACCTAAAATCGTACGGGGCTAAATAAGTGACCTGTGCCAAGTTTCATCCAAATCGGGTCAGAACTGCGTCCCGTACTTTGCTCACAAAAATACATGGACGGGCGGACGGACGGACATGCATAAATCGATTCAGAAAGTGATTCTATGCATATTATCAAAAGGAACCATGGGTCTATCTTGATTCCTTTTGCCTGTTACAAACATATGCACAAAGACATATTACCCTGTACCACAGAGTGGTGAAAGGTATTAATATTGAGTATATGCCGCTATAATGCTGCACATACCAGACCGCTTCGTCTTTAGTCTTTACAGGTCCGACCCAAACAAAGCGGGAGATTGGCACAATATATTTCTGTTGGTGGTATGCGATACTTATATATATATACATTGAGTCCTATCTTACCCGACAATAGTAGTAAGAATGGTTTTGACGTAAAAGAAAAATTTTAAGAAGTACATAGAATGCTATGCTCTTCTAGTGAAATACATAAGGCATCAGCCGAAATATATTTGAGTGTCTTTATAACGAATATTTTTAACAATTTCAGATCAGGTTGGATTCCATTGAGATATACATTAAATTCTGGTTACACTAATACTTCAAACGAACATTGACGATGATCAGATCTATTTTGAAAACGAAATTATGAGAAATTTCGATTGGAAAATTATCAAAACATATAGATACCAAATTATAGCCACATCGCATTGTGGGCGAAATTCAAATCTAGCGGGGGAAAATTAATAACTTTAGAATGAAAAGATGTAGACACTTGAAAAGGGTTCTTTCCTATTTGATAACCCTTTTCTTCAAATTGCAGTAAAATGAAACAAGTGAAAAAAACGTTAAGTACGGCCGGGTCGAACATTGGATACCATACTGACAGATACTTGTAATGAAAATGTAGGGAACATACCAAAAAGTAGGCCTACATCGATAATTCTACAAACCGATTTATGTAAACCATTAAGTACACCAAATACAAACTTCAGCAATTTTAAAAGGGGATTTTTCTAAAATCTGGACTGCTACTGACAACGCATGGTAGAGTATAAAAGCCTCAAACTACTCCAATTTAGATTGAAAAATTATATGAGGCTATGCCTAAAGAGGGGCCAATATTGATTACATAGTATAGGAATTAGTGAATATTTCGGGTTATCATTATATAAGCGCAATGCCTAATTAGTGACCGATATATATCAATTCCGAACCCAATATTTTTGTTTGGTGTCTATATTCTTTCTTTCAGGAGGTATAATTAATTATATAAGAAAGATGCCTAAATGCTGGCCGATATATTGCATTATCGTCAGGTTCCAGTTTTATCACTATATCCTTAGAAAGCGGAATCATTACAACCGATGGCCAAATCGTCTTAAGATTCCATAATTTGTAAGGTAAAACTTATTATTTCGAGTAATGACTATCCCTTATACTAAGGTGGAATACGCCTATATGGGGACAACCCCAACGCACCGAATTAATCAGCTAACTATTTTAATATAAACAAGTGAAAAGGAGTTAAGTTCGGCCAGACCGAACTTTGGATACCCTCCACCATAGATATACTGACAGATACTAGAAATGAAAATATAGGGAACATACCAAAAAGTGGACCTATACCGACATTTCTACAAACCGATTATGTAAACCATAATAAAAATTTCAAAAATTTTTAATGGATAATTACACCCTCAGCCTTAAATCTTTGACAATGTGTCAAACATATTGGTTCTAGACCCCATGTTTCTTTGGAAAAAATCCGTTTCATAAAATTTTGATTTCATCCAAACTTTGCCCATCTTATTATTTCTTCCAAACTTAGTTCAAGTTCGAAGATGGAGAATATCGGTCCACTCCTTCTGGAACATCCCACACTGGGGCTAGGCCTAAATGCGGGCTATAGTTCATGTAAAGTTCATTATTGAAACTTACGTTCTAGTTATTTATCTCGAAAACCTCCGCAACAGAGTCTTAGAACCAAACCCAAAAGGCGGAACAAATCAG